>NW_027249613.1:0-116421 GCF_030848795.1 Temnothorax nylanderi | reverse complement strand
AGAAGTTAATGTCTAATTAATAAGAGATCGCATTTTGTTGTTACGTAACGTAAAGCGATATTACTAATTATTCGTCAAATGCGCTTGTTTGATATATTATATTATCCAAATCACAACAGTTGCTGGTGTTACATGTCATATGGCTTCCAGATTTCGCAAGGCATCCTAGATCCTTGTTGTCCGCTATGAGTAAATCTATATATTTACACACAAAGTAATTTAAAATTGAAAGAGTACGAATGTCATTAGAATTACAATGATATTGCTCTCATGTATATTATTTGATTATTAAACCAAAACTGTGACTTATATTATTTATCTTTCTTAAAATGGAATATCTATAGAATTATACTATTTAGATTCCATAATACCTGCGCAGTTACTCGTTTATGAAAGTATTTATACCGATTACTGAATATGTAGATAATATATAAATAACAGTATATCTGAGTTAACAGAAATTGATATAAAATTGTTTAGAATTGTTATAATTTTATTTAACTCAAGTAGTTATAATAATTTATAAAATGATACGTTAAATATTGTATTCAAATTTATATAATTTGTTATTTTTAAATGTATTTTATATGTGTGTTTATTTCAGCTATACGCCAAGAAAGGACTTGGTTTACAATTCCACTTAACTCACACATCCATCCACACACCAAACAACATTCTTCTTTACAAACAAGCCGCAATACATTATTATTTACATTATTATTATTTACAACCGTTATCTTTTTTGTAGTATTCCTCTCTCCTTTTCCATAATCTATTTAGCACCTTTCCTTTTTCCATTCTAAATTTGTCATCGCATATATTCTCTAATCGTTCTTCGTTATTCCTACCTAAATTCTCAAACCATATACTTGTGATGTTGCACTCGCTTATATAATGCTCTAAATTGTCCCTACCTGACTTGCAGAATCTACACTTCGTATCTTCTTCGTCAAGCCAGTATTTATTTGCGTCCTCGAAATTGCCGCACCTTAATTTTACCATCGCTCTAATCTCGTCTCCTGTTTTTACTTTATCCAAGTTCGCTTTTAATAAATAACTCGGTGTTTTGTTGCTCGCCTCTATCACTTTGTACCTTGTATTATACCTTGCCTCTACTATTTTACTGTTTATTATTTGCCCTTGAATATCCTGTTCCCTTATTCTTACTAAGCCTTCAGTATTTTTACCTTCATAATTTAATTCTTTTATTACTTCAGAGCTCCAACCATTGTTATTATAAAACCTTTCTCGTTCCAAATTATATAAATCCTTTTTCTTTTTATCCCTTGTGTCCTTTTCATCCCAACATGCGTTTACTAAACTTCCATCTTTTTTCTCTCTGCTTCTTTTCTCGAACCTCATGGCTCTTATACCCCAACAGATTTTAAGTTTCTCTAATCCTAGTTCCCTTAGTATTACATACCTCGGTGTGCAAAAATCTAGTCTAAATGTCCATCTTACACAATCCAACATGACTTTCTCCAACTCCTTTTTTTCACTCCACCCCCATATCTCTGCTCCGTATTCCATCACACTTTTCACTAGGTACTTAAAAAGCGTCCATCTCCTACTAAAATCATCTTTACATAATCTTTCTCCTAAACCCCAGACCCTATTTGCAGCGATCCTTCCTTTTCTTTTCAGCTCTTTTATATGATCGATATAATTACCTTTCCTATTAAACGTGAAACCCAGATATTTAAACATTTCTACTTCCTCTATTATTTTTTCGCCCCATTTCCATGTCATTCTGCCTCTTTTACCTTTACTATTAAATACCAACACTTTAGTTTTTTCTGTATTTAATTCTAGTTTCCTTTCTTTTAAAAATCTTTTTAACATGCTCATCATATCTAGTAAAGCCTCTCTATTTTTCGCTACCAAAACCATATCATCCGCGTATGCTAATGACCACACTCTCACTCCTCCAAGCTCCACTCCTCCTATGCCACGCTTTTCTAAAACTTTATCAATGTCCGCATTGTATAAATTGAACAGGGCGGAACTTATCACACAGCCCTGCCCCCCTTACACCTTTCTTCGTCTTGAAGCACCTTGTGAACCCATCCCTCGTTCGTATTGTCACCTCCGTCTTTTTGTAAATTTCTTTTATCCTGTTTATTAAACTGCGATCTACTCCTTTCTCTTCCATTATCTTCCATAAAATTCCTCTGTCAACGTTGTCGAACGCTGCTCTTAGATCCACAAATATTGCGAAAATCTTGTCTTTCCCAATTGCCATACCTTTCTCCTTTTCCCTTTGCATTATATGGTTCAAGATAAATATGTTATCCATCGTAGACCTCCCTTTCCTAAAGCCGGCTTGGCTGTCAGGTATCATCCCTTTCATCTCCATTATTTCCTCCAATCTGTTCCTTAGAATTTCCGCATATACCTTGTATGCAGTGCACAGCAGAGAGATCCCTCTATAGTTGTCTGTTCTCTCCTTATCCCCCCTTTTATATAGGGGGACAACTATACTTGTTCGTCATTCGGTCGGAATTTTACCTTCCTTCCAAATGAGCTTCAACAGATCAGTTAGAGCCCTTCTCACCGCTGCGCCACCATACAGCCATGCTTCCATTGGGATTCCATCGACACCTGCAGCTTTGCCTAACTTCATGTTCCTGACTGCCCTCACTATCTCCTCTTCTTGCAACTCCATTTCTATATCTTGAACCTGTTCCTCATTTCTTTCTTCTGTTCCCATGTCACGCACCTCCAACGCCTCATCCCTTCCCTCCATCTCGGACCCACCTAACAACTCCATGAAGTAACTTCTCCAGTTCTCTTTCGGAATATTATTCTCTTTCCATTCTTTCTTCTTTCTTTGACTGTTTATGTAATTCCAAATTTTCTTTTCGTCCTTCAGTTTTCTTAATTCCTCTTCTTCCCTGTCTCTCTTCTCCATCCTTTTCTTCTCTAACCACCCCTTCAGGCCTTTCTTACCTTCCAGATAGTCTTCCTTACTTCCCTTTCCACTTCTCCATCTTCTGTACTTTCTTTTCACCTCCCTCTTTTTTCTGGTACAACTCCTATCCCACCAATCTTTGTGCCCTATTTTCCTTCTCTTCTTTATCTTGATTTCCTTATAAACTAAGGCTCCAAGGATCCAGTTTTTGATTTTCTCCCATTTCCTATCCACCGACTCTATTTCCTGGTCCTCGTTTACATTCCATGCCTCCGTCCTCTCCCTGTATAATTTCCTTGCCTCTTCGTTCCAACATATGATCTTCTTTGACATATTCTGTTCCTCTTCTTCCTCTTCTGTCCACCCCTCCATTTGTCTCGTATTCTCCTCTTCCTCCAGTAACAAGGTCAGAGGCAAATGATCCGAGTCCACCCTGTCCCCTATTCTAAATTCCAACACTCGCTCTTGCGCACTATCGTTTACAATTGCATAATCAATTACCGAGCACCCTCTCGCACCCACATACGTATATTCCCCATCCCAATCCCCCTCTGTACATCCATTCAAAAAATACCATCCTTTTTCATTTATCATATCCACAAAACTTCTACCCCCATCTCCTATGACTTTATCTTTACTCTCCTTTTCAAAGTCACACTCCTCGTCCCTACAACCTCCTAAGTTTCCTATTCTAATATTAAAATCGCCTCCTATAATAATATCCTCTCCTTCGCATCCTTCGCATTGCTCTGTTATTTTCGCCATTATCTCTTCAACATCTTTCTTTGCTCCTACATTATATACTGTAAAAATATTTAGACCTTTATCCTCTTTTACTATTCTCGTTCGCGCAATTCTTTCTGTAATCAATACACTTTCATAATTCTCCACTTCCACCACCCAGTCTTTTCTAATACCTATTAGTAAACCTCCCTTCGCCCTACCCTTCTTCCTTTCCCTTACCGCGTTAATGTTTTTCCAGTTGTGCGTTTCCGGCAGTCTACCCTTAATTCTATCCCATCCCTTTTCCTCTAACCATGTTTCACATAGCCCTATAAAATCGAAACCTACTATGTAATTCCAGAAATCTTTGTCCTGCCTCTCAATACCCGCAACATTCCAAAAAATTATCTTTCGCCTATTTTCATTCTTCTGTTGCTTCGCTTTTCCGACCTCCTTTCGTGTTGTTTGCCTGTTGTCCTCTTGAATGCCATAACTTGCTGGTACTCTTCTCCTAACGTGGCAGCCATCTAAAAATTTTCCTTTTCTATTAGCTTATTTTCTACCTCGCTCCATACGTACTTCCTACCTTGCACCTCTAGCTTCCTATAATCTATTTTCACCAATTTTCCTTCTGTTTTCTCTTTTCATGCCCTTTCTTTTATCCGTCTTTGCACTTCTCTGTCCTCAAAGGTCAGGTCGTGATCAATGAAAATTTTCTTACTTCCCAGCTTCTTCTTCTCCTTCATGATGTTATCCTTCGATTCCCAGCAGTCCATTTCAACTATTACTATCTCTCTTCCTACCCTGCCTGTTGACCGCATCTTCTTTACTCCCGCTTTTGCACCGAACTCCCTCTCGAGAAACGTCTCCGCTGTGTCCATTAAGCTCTTGTTTTCCTCTTTATGTAATCCTCTGATCACTAGATTATTTTTCTTTTCCTTCCTTTCCTTCATATTTCTTTCTCTCTTCCTAATCATCTCCGCCACCTTTTCCACAATCGCCTCCATTTTGCCGCCGGTCGCCTCATCCGTTGTGTTTTCACTCCTTCGTTCGATCATCGATAGTCTCTCTTCTATCTTATCCATCCTTTTCGCTACCTTTTCTTCTTTTTTCCTCCAACCCTCTTCTAAGACGTTCATCCTCTCTCTCATCTCTCTCATCTCGTCCCTCATGTCCCTCATCTCGTCTCTAATCTCTCTCAAGATTGCTAATAGCAAACCGTCCTCTTCATCCTTCTTTGTTGCTGACAGAACTACCTCTTCTCTCTTCTCACCTACAACGCCGACTCCTTCCTTCGATTTGCCCATTCCTGGTGGCGTTCTCACAGTCTTGTTATCTCTCTTGAAAATTTCCTTCGCACGTTGTTCGTTTTCCTCTCTTTTCCTCTTAAGAAGAAGAGAAGCTTTCGCTAACTCGCATGCCGTGCTGTTATCACTCGTCATAAACTCCAGTATGCTGACCGAGCTCGATCTTTCTCTCATCCTTTGTAAGTCTTCCTTTTCCTCTTTTTTCTTCTTTTGGTGTGGCAAAAATTTCTTTACTCGTTGCTGCTTTCTCGCTCTCGTCTGCTTCTCCCTCCATCCTGTATGTACGTCCCACGTTCACGCTCACCTTCTAGTCGATCTCCTTAACCGCTGCCTCTATGCCTAGACTGTTCCGTCTAGTGACGCTACCTACTCTATGCGTGACGCAAATCTCGCTCCCTTTTGGAACGCACCGCGTTATTTTCCCGCCTTCTCTCACCTAACCTCTCCCTCTCTCTACAACATTTAGCGCTCTTTTCCTTCTGTTCGCGAAATCGCTGATTAATCCCGGCGATGGTAGCGGGATGAGAAGGACGCGCGTGGAGGGTGTTAACGAATTATTCCTTTATTTTTTGTGTAACTCAGACCACAGTCTGAGCCGTCTTTAATGAAATATGTACAGTCTGACCTGAGAAACGATGAGCGGTGTATAATGAGAAGTCTTTTGATGCGCGAGGCAATTGTATAAATTGCCTCGCTCGTGGTGATTCGCCCGTGAGCCGTTGAGACACGTGGCGGTCGGCACTCGCGCACGTGTGAGCCTGAGTCGTCGTGTTGATGTACCAGAGCTGGTGAGCGGTCTCTTCACACGTTAGTAAAGCTTCTCGGCAGCTTCAATCACTGCGAGCGGCACGGTATGCAGTTCTACGAACGAAACTCACAGAGCACACGTCGTACGTACGATCACAACGCGGACATGTTTCTCTCTGGCGCGAGGGAGAAGCTCGCGATGATCGCGCCCGTGCTTGCGCAAGCTGCCGCTTCGATCCGGCCGTTCGATACCCGATCGATGCTGCCATCTGATGAGATGGCGCAACGCGAGCGTAATCCCGAACATTCCGCCCGCCATCAGCAACCTTGTTGATGATTCCTTACTCGTGATCCTTTATCCTGATGAAATGGGTAATATGGCAAGCTTGGCAATTGGCCGGGTAAGCATCGTGGTGGCCGTCTTGAGGGTAACCACCCTAGTAAGTCTATCCTTTCCGGGGTGCAAAGCCGTTACTCTGGCGAGTGGCCATTTGCACGGTGGAGAGCGTTCGTCGGTGATCAGCACGATAGAACCCACCTTGATGTTGTTGTTAGGATGATGCCACTTGGATATCGCCTGCTGGCGTTGCAGATAATGCGCCGACCATTGCGCCCAAAATTGTTGAACATGCTGCTGGATGAGCTGCCACCGAGATAGTCGCGAGGTTGCCAGGTCGATCAGAGATGGCTCGGGTATGGTAGTGAGTGGACCTCCAATGAGAAAGTGACCTGGGGTGAGCGCTGAGACGTCTTCAGGGTCGTCGCTCAACGGTTCCAAAGGCCTTGAGTTGAGAATGGCTTCGATTTGCGTAAGCAACGTTGTTAGTTCTTCCGTCGTGAGTAGAGTCTCCCCGATGGTCCGTCTCAAATGAAACTTCACGGACTTTACAACCGCCTCCCACTTGCCCCCCATGTGTGGAGCACCTGGTGGGTTGAACTCCCATCTTATGCCGTCAAGTTGCAACACTTGAGCAATCCGTTGATGTTCTTGAGCGTCTTGGACGAACATTTTCTTGAGCGCGGCGTCTGCTCCAATGAAAGTTGTCCCGCAGTCCGAGTACATGGTCTGAGCAATTCCCCTTCTCGCAGCAAATCTTCGGAAGGCTGCTATGAATACTTCTGATGAGTAGTCACTGACTACTTCGAGGTGAATTGCGGAGGTGGAAAAGCAGACGAACACACAGATCCATCCCTTGTATGTTTTTGCACCTCGTCCCTTCCATGTCTTGATGGTGAGCGGTCCGGCATAGTCGACTCCTGTATGAGCAAACGGACGTGACGGCGTAACCCGAGAGAGAGGTAGTTGGCCCATCAGTTGATGAGCACGGATCCCCCTCTGCCGAGCACACACGACACACCGTAAGATATGAGACTTCACCGGAGCCCGTCCGCCGATGATCCAATATTGTTGCCTGACATGAGCCAATGTCAGCTGTGTTCCTCCATGTAGAGTACGCAAATGGGCGTGGGCGATGATTAAAGTTGAGAACCGTGAGTGGCGAGGTAAAATCGCCTGATGTTTGTTGTCTTGAGCTAGTGCTGATTGGTTGAGGCGGCCGCCAACTCGGATAACCCCTTGAGCGTCTATGTACGCAGTCAATCGACTGAATGCGTGAGTAGGTGGTAGTCTCGAATTGGCCGTTAGCATCTTGATCTCATGCGTGAAGTATGCCGCTTGAGTAGCCTTGATCCAGAATAGTCTGGCCTTCTCCAAAGCTGAGTGCAAGTCCAGTGACTTGGCTCAGCGCTTTCTCAAGAGAGAGATAAACCTGAAACAGAGAGCTGTTACTTTCAATAATTTATTGAGGGTTGAGTACCTATATATGAGGTCCCAGTGGTATTCCGACTGAGATGCCGCTGCATGTAGCGCAATGCCAGGACGGGCCTCACTGCAGCTCAACTCGTCCGACAGCGCGGGTTGTGATGGCCATGCTTCAGGTGTGAGTATCCACGGTGGTCCCGTCCACCATAATGAGTGGCTTTGAAGTTGAGAAGTAGTCAATCCTCGTGATGCGCAATCGGCTGGATTGGATGTACCAGGTACGTATCTCCAGTGTGCCTTTGCAGTGAGATCTTGAATCTGAGAAACTCGGTTTCTCACAAAATCCTTCCAGCGCGATGCATGAGATTTGATCCACGTGAGTGTCACAATAGAGTCCGTCCACAGGTGAATTGCTGTAACGTTCAACTTCAAGGTGGCTTGAACGTATCGCATGAGCCTTGAGAGCAGCAGTGCTGCGGAGAGTTCAAGTCTCGGGATGGTGAGCCGTTTGAGCGGTGCTACCTTAGTTTTGGAGCACACCAATAAAATCGTGGCGCCGTTTGAGCTGCGGACGGTGATATATACGACTGCAGCCATTGCTAGTTGAGAAGCATCAGAAAAGCCGTGAAATTCCACTGACGAGGTACTCCATGTGTTATACCATCGAGGTATTGAGATTCTGCTTAAGCTGGTGAGTTCTTTTCTGATGGTGAGCCACCGTGATGAGAGCTGGGATGGCAGTGGTTCATCCCATCGGAGCTTATGAAGCCACAGCTCCTGCAAGAGCATCTTCGCCTTGATCACTACTGGTGATGCAAAGCCTAGTGGATCGAATATCTGAGCCACTTCAGACAAAACGAGGCGTTTGGTGAACTGATTGGTGTGCGATGAGATCCTTGTTGAGAATGTGAATGAATCTTCGTGGGGAAGCCAGTTTAATCCGAGGATTTTGGTTGTGCAATCGTCAAATGCAATTTGTGAGCCCTGTTCCTTTTCTGCTTGAACCGCAGTGAGCACATCTTGATGAGTCGCGTGCCACTTTGATAATGGAAAACCGCCCGCCATGCACAAATTCTTCAGTTGCACTGCAATTTCCTTTACCTGCTGAACTGTGTCGGCGCCTCCAAACGTGTCGTCAACATATTGACCCTCAGTGAGTGGCGGCACTGCAAGGGGAAACTTATGGCCTTCATCCTTCACCAGTTGCAGCAGTGTTCGCACTGCTAAGAACGGGGCACCCTTGGTACCATACGTGACCGTTGTTAGATAATTTTCCACTTCCTTGAGTTGTTTGTCTATCCAGAGAACCCGTTGTAAATTCCAGTCATCCTTATGTACGTTGATTTGCCTGTACATTTTGGTGATGTCAGTTGCCACTAAATGCCGAAACTGTCGAATCCAGAGCAAAACGTCTGTGACGTCTAAATGCAACTTGGCTCCCGTATACATGATATCATTGAGTGAGCGGCCGGATGTAGATGCACTCGAGCCATTAAACACCACACGTAATTTTGTGGTTGCACTGTCTGGTTTGAGCACGCCGTGATGTGGCAAGTAATATTGCGCGTGCTGGCTGGAAACGGGTGCGGCCTCCGTCATGTGATTGAGCTCTCGATATTCTGTCATGAACTGATGATACAGGCGTCGATAGTTGTCATCTCGTGCGAATCTTCTTAGTAGGCCCTGCAGGCATCGATGCGCAGTGTGTTACGAATCCCCAAGAGTATCAGGTGATGATTTTAACGGAAGTCGAACCGTGTATCGACCTGTTGAGTCCCGCGAAACAGTGCTCTTGTAATATTCTTTACATCTTTGCTCGTCAGGCGTAAGATCATGAGTATTACTTGCAGGCACTTCTTCTTGTGTCCAGAATTTCGCCAGCAACTCGTCGAGAGCATCTTCTCTCTCCTGAATCGAGGCATGGTGCACTGCAGCAGATGCCGATGATGATGTGTCGACAGGTCCGAGAACGAGCCATCCAAAAATTGAGAGCTGCGCAATTGGCATCAATGGATCTTGTTTGATGATGTTGGGCTTGATGATCTGCCCATATGAGTCAGCTCCAATGATGATATCCACTGGCCGTGGTGTGAGGAAATCTGGATCGGCCAAGGTTAACTTGGTGAGATGCGGCCATTTCTGTGGTGCGGCGTTGAATGATGGCAAGATGTTGGTTAACGTCTGCAGAATGTGAGCTTGAATGATGACGTCTGATCTTGAGTGAAGTGAGCGGAGCTGGAGTGAGGCAACTCCTCGAGTTTGAGTTGACTTTTCGCCCCCAATTCCAGTAATGATGATGACAGAATGATGACGAGGAATGTTGAGCTGACGAATGAGTGATTCAGAAACAAAGGTGAGTTCTGAACCTGAATCGATTAGAAGCCGTACGCGCTGAGTAGTAACAAATGAATTTATCTGAGCCAGGGCCGTAGCTAATAATGTTGAGTGTGATGAGCGGGCCAAAGAGGAGTGAGCGACGATTGCACCATCTTCCTATTGAGCTGACGCAGCTGAGCTGGTGCTCGGCTTCGCTGATGAGTTCGCCTGATGAGCTTCATGCAGCATCGTGTGGTGTCGGTTGGTGCACTTCTTGCACCCCCGTGAGCTCTTACATGAGCGGACGTTGTGGCGGCCGAGGCAATTGAAACAGAGCCTCCGTGAGATGACGATGAGTTTCTGTCGTTCGACCGGTGAGAGATCCCTAAATTTGGTGCACGTCACAACGAAATGCGTGCCGTTGCAGCAGTCACACGGGTACACCGTGGAGCCGTCTGATGGTTCCGTGCGGGCCGGTT
Organism: Temnothorax nylanderi; assembly: GCF_030848795.1. Taxonomy (NCBI): domain Eukaryota; kingdom Metazoa; phylum Arthropoda; class Insecta; order Hymenoptera; family Formicidae; genus Temnothorax; species Temnothorax nylanderi. The sequence continues at coordinate 106,176 of NW_027249613.1, read as the reverse complement.
GAACTGCCGCATGTTGAGCTTCAACGTGAACTCCGCGGACAGCCGCACCGATGAGGCCTGACGCTCTGATATGCGCTTGTCGGCTGGCAGCTCGAGCAATGGCGAGGTCTTCCCACCCGTCCCGGTTTTGGCGGGATCCGTCATGATGAGCCGCCCCTGAGCTGTTCACGATGAGAAACCTGAGAAACGTCGAGACACGTGTAAGAAAATGCTGCACGAGACGAGAACGTTCGAGGAACGCGAGAGAAAAGCGCTATGCGAAGCGAGAGTCATGTATTGAGCACGTGATACTGTTTATGTGACACTCGCGAGGGCGCGTGAACACTTGTGTAACACTCGCGAGCGCGCGTGAGAATGTCTGTCTTTCACTCGCGAAAGCGCTATAATGTCTACGTGGCACATCGCGAAGGGCATGCCCTTTTCACGTGATCTGTGTCTGAGTTACACCATAAGTTCCACGCATCCGGCTCGAAGGACCAAATGTTCGCGAAATCGCTGATTAATCCCGGCGATGGTAGCGGGATGAGAAGGACGCGCGTGGAGGGTGTTAACGAATTATTCCTTTATTTTTTGTGTAACTCAGACCACAGTCTGAGCCGTCTTTAATGAAATATGTACAGTCTGACCTGAGAAACGATGAGCGGTGTATAATGAGAAGTCTTTTGATGCGCGAGGCAATTGTATAAATTGCCTCGCTCGTGGTGATTCGCCCGTGAGCCGTTGAGACACGTGGCGGTCGGCACTCGTGCACGTGTGAGCCTGAGTCGTCGTGTTGATGTACCAGAGCTGGTGAGCGGTCTCTTCACACGTTAGTAAAGCTTCTCGGCAGCTTCAATCACTGCGAGCGGCACGGTATGCAGTTCTACGAACGAAACTCACAGAGCACACGTCGTACGTACGATCACAACGCGGACATGTTTCTCTCTGGCGCGAGGGAGAAGCTCGCGATGATCGCGCCCGTGCTTGCGCAAGCTGCCGCGTCGATCCGGCCGTTCGATACCCGATCGATGCTGCCATCTGATGAGATGGCGCAACGCGAGCGTAATCCCGAACACCTTCACTAATTAATATTTCCCTGCTACTTCTATTATCCTATCCTAAATTTAAGATCTTCTTCCTACCTTTCTACCGGTTTAACGCCTACCTCGACTCCTGTTTCCCTCTAAACTTTCGCCTAATTTATCCGCAACTCTCACGCGCATGCACAACACACTCGCTCCACTAACCAAGTCTTGTTATTTTTAAATGTTAAATATGAAATTTTCTATAATGTTAGTTATACTAGAATATATAATAAAATATATTAATTACGGCTATTTTTCCGAAAACGTCCGTGCTGCGATTTAGGTGAAACTTTGTGAATATGTTCCTTTTAGATAAAAAAGACATATACCAAAAGGATTTTTCGCGACTCAAAAATTAAGCAACTTTTAAAATATTTTTGGTATATGTCTTTTTTATTTATCTAAAAGGAACCTATTTACAAAGTTTGACCTAAATTGGAGCACGGATGTTTTCGGAAGTTTTGCCTTAATTACTAAAGAAAAATACTAATATTTGTGACATTTACCTTTGCTGATCTTCTTGATTTTCAGAATCTCGCTCATGTCTATCATTATGAAAACTTGTGGACGCATAATTTTCTGCAGTTACAGGTTGTTGTATCGTTGCATCTACGTTATAATGACCAGTTCCTCCATCAGATTCAGAGTGCTCGTTTATATTACGACACTTAGCCTGATGAAATTTTAATTGATCTTCAAATTGCATTCTTCCATCAAATGTGTCAATAGACCAACTGCAATGTTTGCAGTTTGTTTTAAAATTTTCCGTGTCGACTATGAAGTGTTGCGATAGTCCGCTACACCTATTAATTTCTTGTCGCATTTTATCAATCATTTTTATATGTCTATTCAGATGACTCTGTAAATGACCCTTATAATATACACAAATATCTCTTCCACAAATTATGCAGTTTGCAATATAGGGGAGAATGGGGGAATGCCGGTCATCAGGCAATGCCGGTCACCTGTATTTTACATAATCCAACAGTTATATCAAACTTTTTTTGTCTCTATCCGTTTACATACATGATTATCGAGTAATTTATTATGCCGTGCCTATTAAACCAACATAAATTAATAAAAATCTGGTGATTCTTATTTTACGCCCTTTTTCTTATAAGAATCGATGTACTTTTAATAAGAATTTTGCGAAATTTTTAGTAGTTAAAATTACATCTAATCGTTATTTATGACTTTTTTGGTTCTTTTAGCTTCCATTTCGCCCATATTAAAACGATGGCATCGTATAAATATATTATTATTAATATAACAAATTCACTCGGTTTTTGGGGTAACGGTAGTCGCTCGCAAGGGGAAATTGCAGTCGTGGCGCACTTGTTAACCATCGGGCACATGCCTGCAAACGTCGAGTGACAGCGTAACGCCGGAATTTTAGGTTAAAATTTCAATTTTTCTGTTAATCATTAATTGTAATTATATTTTCAATTTAAGATGCCTCGTTGTAGACCAAGAAAAACCGAAAGAGGAAAATGGTCCTCAGACGAGCTCAGAGCAGCTATCGGGGCAATAAAAGCTGGAATTCCGCTGACCGCGGTTATCCAAGAAGCGACCGTAATTACCCCACACGTCGGACAATTGCGGTCAATTCAGAGATTTTTATAATCAATGCAGGTTTAATTATTTATTAGCTTACTTGACTTTTATGCTTCTACTTTCGAAGAATGATTGATGAAGTATCCGTCAACTATTCCATTTTAGTTCTAAAGACATTTCTTTTTCAGAAAATAAGAAATAATTCTTACTGACCGCCATTCCCCCATTCTCCCCTACTTCTGTTTGTGTGTGAAATATCGCCATGGCGAGCAATTTCGTCTTTCGTCTTTCCATATAAAGTTGCCTTCCGTGGTAAATATTTTATGTACATGGAACAAGTGTGCTTCTATAGATACTGCATTTCCATTAACAAGTTTCCGACAATAATAGCAATATATACCTTTTTGGGGGGGTAATTTATCGCAAACCTCCCAAATATTTTTAATATAAAGTATTTGAGCCATTATATCCGCACTATATCACGGAGAATGTCTTACTAAATGTGACATGGACTGACTACGCCAAGGAAAATATTCGAAACAACCGTTTGATGAAGGTTGAAGAGAAACATGCGAATCTTTCCTAAATGTAAATATTGTAGACACAAATAATAGTTAATAACATGAGCTATTTTGCTGTTTGACTCGGACGCGGCTATCTTCACGTGGGAAGGTATTTATGGTACTGTGTGTATGTACCGCATAGTATTATATATAGTATGATAAATGGCGTATAATTTGAATTTTGGTAATTTTAAGCCGTGTCGCTCTATTTCTAATTATTCGATCCCCGTTCAACGTTTAGATTGAGATTTATGTTTTATGCATTTTTGACAAACTGAAATAATATTAGTACCAGATTAAATAAAATTAAATTGTTATACATATAACACTACTACATTTACAGATGTAGCACGGACGCGCACCAAAATGATGATTTATCAGAAAATAAACGTGGCTACATAGTACCAATTTCGAAAATGGATGTACTGGCGATAGTGTACAGGTGCTTTCGAAATCGACGGTCCCACGAAAAAGGCCGGGATGGCCTCTCTCAGACTTCTCTCTGATATTACTTATTTCTCATTTATTTCATTTTCTTATTACTAAATATTGCTTATATTAAATAATAATATGAAATATTGATGAGGTATGATTTATAGGAGACTGCCGACTGGTATGCATTCGGCAACTTTCCCCTATTTTTGTCAGTGTAAGGGAGAGGGCAGCCAATCAGAACGCGCCATTTTAGGGGTAGCTTATTGGTAGAGAGAAGCCGGCAAAATCGACAAGAGGCGACCAATCAAATGACGTCATGTGATCACCCCGAAAATGGCGCGTTCTGATTGGCTGTAATAATGTCTTCATTTTATCAGAGGTATCATTATCTTTTAGGTTCTCGAAGAATACAGAACACAGATCAAGAGCAATGGAAGCCTTTAGAAGAATTGTTTCATATTTTGATGTATTTATACAAAAGAAATTGGATATCATTAAACAGCTACCTCTTGAAATATCCAACATGATTTTTGGCATGTTGGACAACCGATCTCTCCGGTCGGTTTCAACGGTGTCTGAAGCATGGGAAACGATATCTATGGAGGAACGTAGACGCAGGCTCCGCCTTGCGAAATTAAATGTAAAACCTGTAAAACGGCAACCTGTAAAATACAATAAAATTCTGACGTTCAAATTCAATGAACGAAACGGCAGGGCTGTTAAGGTAGATCCGAATCGATCTCGCCGATTACAAACACTCACCTCCTTTAGAGATAAGAGAAGTAATCTGCACTTTTAAATAGAAATGTAATGAAAATAAATGTATATGGCGTGTAGTAGCATTAGTAGTAATAAAGTAGTAGTAAATGGCGGATAGAAATATTGTAAGTTAATTCCTAACATCATCTAGATTTAAAAAGATACTCTGTAACTCTCGTTGGTTTTCAAGTCTGAGTTGTCAACCCGATGTTTTGCACTAGACCTATATGAAATCATCTTTTCACGAAGACCATCTATATAGATGGACCATAACCATAATTTAACCATAATTTAATCATGGACCGTAACAATAATTTAACCATATTCGACGCTGCGAGAATCTATGTATGTACTTGCTATAAAAGTTACGAATAATTTCTAACAGAATATGAAATTATACATATGTATATTTGTATATTTGTCGTTTATTACCGACATAAATTAAGTTTATACCATTCCTTTTTATAAAAATACAGATATTTGCCATACAGATAATAAAATGTTAATAAAATTTTTTCAATATTGTGTGTGTGGTTGGAAAACATCGTCGTTGAAACACCTTTCTTGCTATCTTCTTTATAACTTTATCCCAAATACTATCTTTCTTGAGTTGTGCGATTTGTTCTAATGTTCCAGATTTTGTAGATTACTTGAATTCTTAAATGTGTGCGAGTCTTCTTAAAATTTCTCTTTGTCAATCTATTTAGAAATGTATAGATGTCTATTCAAGCGTATGACGAAGGACCATTTCTAATTAAGACGCGTACGCGCATGACAAAAAATAGGAGACAGCTTGCTAATTAAAGCGATTTTCCCTTTGTTCCGCAGATACATCTCGTCGAAATTCAAGAGCCAATCCAACAACTCACCCGAGAACAGTATACATATTAAGCTGGCCATTCTGAGGTGAGTGTACCTGGCTTCCTCTTTGAATCGTACAGCATTGCATAAGCGGACACGTCTCAAAATTGCGATTTGTCTTTGTAACCTTTGGTGCCAGTCACGCTTGTACTCCAAACTTTATAATATGCGCAAACAAGAGGTGAAAGAGGTTTAGAAGATCGTCAACGATTTCAATCAAAAGGTGAATATTTTTTACTACCTGGATCATCTCATTTTTCACATTCAATACATTAATTACTTCAAACATATTACAATTTTTATTTTATTACAATTTAAATCTGCGCGTGAGTTATAATTGTTGAAAAAATTATTTTAGCAATCACAGCAATCAGCAGCTCAGACAACGCCTGCTCAGGGGGAGGGACAAGGTACACCTTCTCTTTCGCCTACACCGTCGCCCGCCGGTTCTGTAGGTTCCGTCGGTAGTCAAAGTTCCTCCGGATACAGCAGCGGTGGGCAACATCCGGCAACATCGGTCAATGGCCAATACATTAGCGTGCCTATGCACGTCTACAATGCAATGATAAAGCAAAATCAGTATTCAGGTTTACTTACGAATGGCCATGACCTCTGGGACTAGGCAATAAAGCAGGCGAAACAGGAGGAGAATAGAAGTACGTAGAGAAATAAAGACTGAATCCAATGAATCTCGTTTCGATTTTGTAATGGCTGTTTTTTCTCGTGCTTTCAGGCTTTTTCATCGACTTGGATCGAAGATTGGGACCCCTGAGACATCGTATAGCTCGCTACGCAAGCTCGTGCGTTACGTTCAAGCGGGTATAAAGAAGTTACGAGCTCTCTGACCACAGTGGCACAGCCCCCGACCACCCACCCCAAACTACATTACTTCCCTTCCTCAAAACATAGTCACTTACCCGACCATGTACACGTAGTTGCGAAGCGTCGTTGCGTCAATCATTGTGACGTCAATCAACAACCCAGCGATGCAGGGAGACGTGAGAAACGGGAAGGTGTGATAGCGGTGATATAGCGAAATCATGGACTATTTTCTCTGCGAGAAGTGGTCTCGGGGGTGCGATCGAATCGATAACGAGGGTCACGGCAATGTAGAAAAAGGAGAGAAAAACGGGAGCAGCTCGTGAGCAGGTCTCTTTAGCCGGACGACGTAGAGGCATTCTTGATATAAAAGCAGCAAGTTTATAGTCAATTGCAAAGCACGTGCCTGAGGGAGCGAGGGGAAAAGGCGGCCGACCGAGGAAGGGGAGTCGCTTTATCTTCCCTTAGGAAAATTTACTTAAAAAAACTTAAAATAAACTAGAAAGTTTACCAAAGAAATTACTATTGATAAACTATTGATAAACTATTGATAAACTAGAAGTGATTTCGAACCAAACTTTAAGTATTTCTATAATATACTTTAAAGGTTACTTTAAGTTAACTCATGCAATTACTATTAATCACCCAAAAAAAAATATTCTGTCATTTAGGGGCTCCCGCTTGATTTTAGAGGATTTTATTCTGAAATACGGTCTCAAGAAGATATTTTAAAATCTAGAGGAATATCCTCTAACCATGAGACACTAGATTTAAGATTGCGTGTCCTCTTAATACTAGAGGACACTGATTTCCGATATTCACCCGGAATAAAAAAAAATTATTTATTTCGAAATTTTATTACTATTTTATAACTAAATTTGTTTCTTAAGATGCAGTCTATGATTATAAATATTTTCTCGTACTTGAAAAACACACTTACCTTGGTGGGATTCGAACTCGGGACCTCTGGATCGTGAGCCAACTGCCTTACGTGGTAGACTACTTCTTAATTTAATGTAAGTGTTATATATAGTCTACATATGTCATAACCAGCGCAAATATATAATTTTTCAAAAATTATCTTAAGAAACAAATTTAGTTTAATAATTATTTCAGGGATAAGTAAATTTTAAGGTAAGTATTAAAGCACTTTAAAAATTCCAGATGCAATATAGAAATAATAATAAAGAAAATAACTTAAAAGTTATCGTCTATAACTGTAAACCTTATAACTTTAAAATACTTATAACTTTAACTTTATAACTTTAAACCTTGAAGATTTAACCACATGAAATAAATCTTCTTAAAAGTTTGCTTCCATGTAACTTTTAAGTTAAGATCGAGATTTATAAAAAAACTTTAAAGTTTAATGTTTTCTTATAATTACCTAAGATTTATTAAAATTACTTTAAAGCTACTTTTCCACTCCTTTAGAGTACCAGAATACTATTTTAAAGTCAGTTTTTAAAACCTTTGGTTTTCTAAGATTATTTTACAGTCAGTTTTGAAATACTTCAAAATTTCTTAAATTACTTTAGATTAACCTTTTACACACTTTAATTTACCTAAAAATTTCTTAAGTAAACTCTTAAATTTTTAAGATTACTTTTAAGAACTTTAATTTTATTTAAAGTATATTTTCCCAAGGGATGCGTTCACGTTAGGGCCTAAGCAGAATGGCTGTCTTGGCAGTGTTTTATGTCTTAAGTCTTTGTCTTATGTAACGCACAATGCTGTACAGTATGGTACAATATATACATCCCATACATAAGACAAAGACTTAAGACATAAAACACTGCCAAGACAGCCATTCTGCTTAGGCTCTTACTCTTTCAGACGAGTTTTCGATCTGTCCCCGTTCTTACGATCGCTTCTCGATCAGTGAATCGTCCCGAGAAAAATTCTGAACGCGTCACGGCAGCTTCGTTGTTTGGAGTTTTATCAGTGATTTGATTCGCCTCATGTCTCAAACGCATCTCTTCCCCCGCATTCAATTAACGAATCGACAACGAGTGGATTGCAGCGGGAAAGTATACGTACTCGGTAATCGTCCCGAGTTTCATTTTCTCGGAAGGGATTTTTATCAAATATAAGATCGAAACACGATCGCGTAGTTTTAATACATATCCGAAATCTAAATTTAATTCTCTCTTAAGTGATTAACGAACGTTACCCAGCCGAAGGATAACCAACAACATTCTCCGAAACCGTAAGACCAATTATCATTCGTTTAATTTACAAAATCGCGTTGTTGTCTCGTTGCTGATGTGCTCTGTTAGCAACATCAGGAAAGATAACGAAGAGAAAACGCAGGCGGATTGGCGGGATCACGACGGCCCATAGTTACTAAGCGCGGTCCAATGGTTCACGGGATACAATTTTATATTTCGCGAGTGCTAAAAAGAAGAGACTAAAAGTTAAAAGTAAAAAAAAAGAAAAAGAAGTCTATTAAGGAGCTTCAAGAATATTTTCGAGACACATTTATAGCAGATACATATATCAGGCCCATTTTCCCGCCAGGCCGACCGCCCTAAAAAAAAGAAAAAAGAAAGAACGCAAATTTGACGAGACACCAAGTCGAAGTTCGGCATAATTTTCAAGAAAATGAAAAACGGTGGGAATCAAGAGACACGGTAGTGTCTCGCGCCAAGTACACGCGGAGCGAGACCGACCGTGACTCTTTTACGCGACGCGACGAGTTGCGAGTACTCGAGATGTTGAGATCTCGATAACGAGTGAACGGATCAAGTTCTAAGTAGGCTTAATCGATAGCTTGGGGTCGAATTAGGGGGGGGTTTCTCTTATAATATTTCCGCTACGTGCCCTACGAGCGGAGATATTGCGACGCAAAGTCCAAATGTAAAAATTTATTTTTAAGGTGGCTCTATAGTAAACTAAAAGACTAGCCACATAAATAAAACTTTGGGAGGTTGTTCTTTAACATATAATAAACCATCTTTTAAAATTTGAGACCCTGTTGCCATGTAAATTATTGCAAACGAGCAATATAAAAAATCACTTTTTAACATAGCTCTTATGGGAGGTTATTGAATTTTTACCGAAAATGATATGATATCTTTTAAGAAAAACTAGAGATGTTAATAAAAAACTGATCACTGAAAGATGAAATCACAAGCTTTCCAGTGGTATATGAAAGGTTGTGTGTTGCCATGGATTTTTAAGAAATATTTGATCGAGAAAGTGATGATGCATGCGTGTCACGGAAGTAAAATGTCTATCCTGCGAACAAGCAGCTGCTCTGCGAACGAGCTGCAACGACTTTTTTTTTCGCAAATTGGCCTTTTCTTTTTCCTCTCGTACGACGAGCAGGATACTTTGGAGGCATTTTGTTTTGCTTGGAGGCTTTTGTCTTGCTATGTAGTATGTACAAGCATGGACACGCTAAGAGGTTATAGACGCCAGCGGGGAGACGGCGAGTCGGCTGCTAGATCTATACTATCTACACAGTACTTGCGCACTGACGCAAAAGAAGATGGGTCTTGCGATCAAGACAACATTAATCAATCGACCTTTTATAATTATTATAAATTTATAAACTACTTATAAAAATCAATGGGAACATTATCAATATTAATAATTTTTATTTAGATAAGATGTTTAGGAAAAATCATAATGTATTTTATCAAGTTTTATGTGAGTTGTATTATTGACTAACGATGTCACTATAGAGCCACCTTAAGATACGTCGTCGTCTACGTCGACCGTCTCTCATGCCTCATGCCATGCCATCATTTCATTGGCTGGAGTCGCGTCACTTTCACTTTTTCGACACCAGGGCGGTGCTAGTATCGCCAGTTTCGATATGCACATATGTATACGTGTGTGTACTGCGCGAGTGCAGACCAGTGCAGACAGTGCGTTTAGCGCGCTGTCACCTGTCACAGTCAGTTATAACCTATAATACGGTATAGTGTCCCACGTGAGTCGCATGGCGGCCGAGCTGAGAGGCGGACGTTTTTTCGTTGGCGGGCTTTTGCGAGTTTCTTTCAGGCAATTTGACGGCGCATTTAGGTGTTTGTTAGAGAGTAAGAGGGTCAAGGGAGATATAGGCTACTGTAATATTGATTTGGGGCTAATTTGATAAGTATTCAGTCCCCCGTCGGAGGGGGGAAGACCGGTAGGATGTCGACGATAGGAGGTTATGATAGAGGCAAAGATGAAAAAGGAGGCTCGGCAGAGAGAGACCTAACCGTTATGAAAAAGATAAAGGAGAATGAGGTAATGAAAGGTAAAACGAATGAAAATAGTCATCTAAGGCTAGAGGAGGAAGTAACTAGGAAAGATAAAATGAACCCCGAGGACAAGAATGATAAAGACGAAGAGGTAAATATGACGGAAGAAAAAACTGCGTATACGGATGCGGAAAAGAAAGGAAAGTATGTAAAAAGTAGAAAAGATAACATATTCGTGATCGTACAAGGTAAGTTAGTTAATCTTAGCCAAGTACATGAAAACAAAGTAGTAAGTGTTGAAAATAAAATCCCACGATTTGATAGCGATTTCGAAGGAATGAAAATTATATGTTGTAAGTTAAATAGTCAGAATATTTGCAATAAAAAAGGCATGAATATGGTCAAGATACAAATGTCATTACATAAAATTAGATGCTATCCTGATATTTTCGAAATGGATCAGTTCAATCTGGCTAGGCTTAAGTTTAAGAGTATGTTAGATGCTAATATTTGTCTGGAAAAAATAACTAAGGAATGTAAAGATATTCAGGTTTATATAGATAACAGATCAATTACCAGTAAAGGAGTTGTATCGGACTGGCCGTTCAGTATCCCCGAACTTTGGGAGGCACTGGGCAATAGTAGAGATATCGTACAAATAGAAAGGATGACAAGAAAGCGATTTGACAAGGAGAAGAAGACCAGACTAGAGAACGATACAGATAATATATGCATAATTTTTAAAGGAAATGTTCTTCCAGATAGCGTTTCTATATTCGGAGGCTTTGGCCATTTGAAAGTAAGACCTTACGTAGAGGCTGTTAAACAGTGTTTTAGATGTTTCAGGTTTGGTCATATTAAGGCAGTCTGTAAAAGCTCGGAAAAATGTGGCAGATGTGGAAATGAGGCTCATGACGAATGCAATCTGGAATATTTCTGTATTAATTGTGAAGGTTCACATAGGTCAACCTATAGAGGATGCCCGGTTTTCCAGTGGAATAGGGAAGTAAAAGTAGTGATGGCATATCATAATGTAGCGTTCAACGAGGCTCAGAGAATTCTGAAGGGCAAAGAAAACAAGACGACAAAGGATTATGATAGATTTGTCAAACCTGCGAATTGGCCGGAATTAAAATCATATGCAAAGGTCGTGAAGCAAAATCCTATGGCTCAAAAGAAGAAGGATGTTAGAAGACCGGCCCACAAAGAAGACGAACAAGATAATTTTAAAAGATCGATATATGAAAAAGATCCTAAAATATCAAAATCGGTAGTAAATAAGCGCGTAGATAGTCCAAATAGGAATCAATTATATTATAGTAGGTTTAACACTAGACAGGCAGAGATTAACAGGGATAAAAGAGGTATAGCTATAAGAAGTATAGATGACGAATCAGAAGATGAAAGTAGGATTAACAAAAAGAGAAGATATAATATTGATAGTCACGAGTCTAGTGGTATTGGGAACTTCTTTAGAGATATAATGTCTCAGGTAGCTCGGGAGGAATATTCAAAGAACAGTTTAAGAGATGTGGAAATGCTAGATATTAATAATTGGTATAATACTTCGGAGGATAATTATGATAGGTTTTATGAAGGGGAAGAAAATGCACACAATCAAGAGTCGGTGGATCAGAGGAATAGGGATAGTAGAAACAGAAACCAAAGGTTTAGAGGTCTTGTAAATTACAGGTCCAATTATGGTTAAAGTAGTTCTATGGAATGCTCGCGGTATTGGAAACAAGAAATATGAATTTGATTCACATATTAAGCAATTTGATATCGCAGTTATAACTGAAACAAAGGTATATGATCTTAACAAATTTCAAATATCAGGTTACAATATAGTAGGGAAGGAAAGTAAAGGTAGTAGTGGAGGTATTATTATCGCTATTAGTAAGAGAATAGAATTCGAAGTAATTAAAGAGTGGTATATTGGTTCAGAAAATTTTGATACTTGTGGTATTAGGATACACAATTCCAAGGTGAAATTCAATCTTATAGCTGTCTATAGGAGACCAAACGGTAGGGAAGCTCCTAAGGTCTGGTCCAATCTACTCAATTTTGATAAGAAAGGAGTCGGTTCAATCATAATGGGGGATTTTAACGCCCGTAATATCTTATGGAATTGCAACGATACAGATTTCAATGGGGATAACTTACAGGTAAAATTCTTCAACCAGGGATTTTTATGTGTAAACCAAGATACGTTGTCGAGGTTAAATTATAGTAATCAAGCACCCTCTAATTTAGACTTAATTTTCGCGGATAATAAAATAATTGATTACATTAATTATGAGCAATTGGAAGACGCTTGGGAGTCAGACCATTTTCCATTAAAAATAGATATAGATGTTGAAGTCATAGTTTTTAAAAAAACCACTAATAGATTGTCAACAAAGAATACGGACTGGGTATTATATCAGAAAATAATGGAAAAAAATATGGAGGAGCTAGAAAGAAGCATGATAGGTAAAGACTTTCAAACAAGGTACTCCTTATTTACTGACAAAATGAAGACAGCGGTGAATATAGCGTCAGGTAGGAAAGATACCTATGTAAGAAATATAAATCTAGAAACAAAACAGAGAAAATCGACCAAACAACAAGTAAGATGGTGGGATTCGGAATGTACAAAAGCTATAGAAATGCGCAAAGAGAAATTGAAGATATTCAAGAAGCTTCAAACTTTTCATTCATTTATAGATTACAAAAAGCAGGTAGCCTTGACGAGAAAAGTACTTAAGAAAAAAAAGAGAGAAAATTTTAAAAATTTTTGTAATAGTATTAATAGATTTACTAGTATATCTTACGTTTGGAATACAATGAAAACTTTTAAAAAAGCTAGAAGTAGAATAAGTTGGAATAAGTGGCAGTTAGGCGATAGAGAAAAGGTCATAAGAGAAGAGATAGATAAATTGTCAGCTTCTGGAGTATCTTGGAGGGCATTAGAGGATGATACATATAATAGAGAGGAAACAGAATTGGATTCGCTATTTTCAGTGGCAGAATTGTATAGGGCATTAGGGATGATTAAAAAAGATTCAGCTCCTGGCAGGGATAGTATAGATTACAAAATGATAAGGAATTTACCAGAAAATGCCTTGCAATGTTTACTACGATTGTTTAACGATATCTGGATAGGATCAGGCTTTCCACAAGAGTGGAGAGAGTATCAAGTTTTATTTATCGATAAAGTGAACAAAAATAAAGTTAGGCCGATATCATTATCATCATGTATGGGTAAATTAATGGAGCGACTTGTAAACGAAAGACTCATATGGTGGGCGGAGAAAGAAGAAAAATTACATTCCATGCAAAATGGTTTCCGAAGAGGTAGATCATGTACTGAAAACCTTGTGAAGATCACCTCGGACATCAGGACAGCCTTACTCAATGGGGAATATGTATTAGCGGCATTTCTTGATGTGGCATCAGCGTATGACAACGTTGTTTTTCATATATTAAAAGCTAAGCTGAGAAAGATGAAATGCCCTGGCAGGATCTTTAAATTCATTAATACCTGGCTGGACGAGAGGGAAGTCGAGTATATTATAAATAATAGAGAAACTCTGAAAAGGATATCAAGGAAGGGCCTTCCTCAAGGAGCTGTCTTGAGTCCCATTCTGTATGCTTTGAATACTAACGACATCACTGTGGACGTGGATACAGACGTAATGGAATTGGAATTCGCCGATGATATCGCAGTCTATAGGATGGATCTTGATAGGGAACTTAATAGGAGGAAGATCGAAGAAGCTGTTAACATTATAGCAAGCAATCTTGAACTAATAGGATTGGATTTAGAGCCCAGAAAAACAACTTTGGTGGAATTTTCTAAAAGTGGCTTTGTAGACGATACCTTCATCACAGTAAAAGGCGTGGTAATACCTAACAAAGAAGAATCTAGATTCCTTGGAGTTCGTATGGATAACCAGCTGAAATTTACAAGTCACATTCAAGATGTAAGAGCCAGAATAGAAAAAGCCAATTCCATTTTAAAATATTTAAATAGTGTTACCAGGGGAGCGGATTGCATTACAGCACTTATGCTATATAAAAGTTTAGTTAGATCGGTTTCAGACTACGGATGTTTTGTATATGCCCCTACCAGCAGCACCTTGAGATTGAAACTCGAAAGAGGACAGTTCTTGGGATTAAGAACCGCGATGGGTTTTAGGAACAGTACACCCACAAATGTGTTAGTAGCAGAGGCCAAAGTGGATTTATTAAGCGAAAGAGCTAAGATGTTAGCCAAGAATTTCTGTTCTAAGATTATCAAATACGGCAATCCAGAAATTAAAAAGAGTATAAGTAATCTAAGTAAGAAAGAAATGATGCATAGATTACGATTTCCACAGAAAAAGAAAAGCATAATCTCATTAGCGTGGGATAGAGTCAACTTACTAGCGAAAGATATGGGCCAACCAATGAATAATTACGAAGTATGGGATATGAAGTACGAAGTTCTTACGGAAGATATAACAATAGAGTTGGAAATAGGACGGTCTCATAGTGCTAGAAGAAAAGAAAAAGAAAGAAGAAATGTAGAAGATATGAGGTATAGGAAAAAAGATCTGGACTTTATTAAGGAATTCTGCGATGTACACAAGTTGGACAACCCCCTGGTCATCTACACGGATGGCTCAAGATCTGAGGATATGGTATCGACAGGAGCCAGCGTGGTTTTTGAAGAGAATGATCACGCTTTTTATGTTAGCCTTCCGAGGTTGTGCTCATCATTTTCAGCGGAAGCCTTTGCAATAGCTACTGCGTTAAAAAAATTGGAAAAGGATCAAGAACAAGGAGAGAGAAATAGCAAGCATATATTAATTTTGTCGGACTGTCAGAGTGTACTAAAAGCCATAAAAAACAATAGGCTAGACGTATATAAGAATAGTTATATATTAGACATCAGAAGACGACACTTTAGGTTAAAAACTAAATTCGGTTGGACAATTATCTATGGATGGATTCCAGCTCATAGAGGATATACGGGAAACGAGATTGCGGATAGTTTAGCGAAAGTAGGTGCGTCAGAAGTTGCGGAGACAAACATCCCTGTTCCAATATCAGATTTAAGAAGCATATTTAAGGAAGAAGCCTGGAACAACACGCAGGATATAATAGTTAGCGAAAGTCAATACAAAGGCAAGGATTATTTTCGGGATTTTTATGACAGAGATAAAAAGCAGCCTTGGTTTAAAAGAATTAAAGCGGAGAGATATTTTTATTCTTTCATCAACCGTATAAGAGCGAATCACTACAACTTAAATGAGTCTTTGGCCAGGAAGAACTACATAGATTCCTCTAGATGCGACTGTGGATACGAAAGGAAAGACATAAATCACGTGATATGGCAGTGTAGTAGGTATGATGTGGAAAGGGAAGTGATGAACGAGGAATTGGTAAAACGTGACATCTTTGGAGCAGAGGACATAGTAGAATTGATTAAGAGAGAAGACTGGTCTAAAATTGGAGTAATATTCAACTTCATAAAGCAGATCGGGAGAATTATATAACGACTCGTTACAATGAGTTTTGCAAAACAGGATCACATAGATAGAAGATAATACCAATCAATACTAAACTACGCTATATAGCCCAAAGGTGGGGCTGAAGGCGTCTACAACTCCAACCGGAGTTGATAACCTCAAAAAAAAAATAGTGTCCCACGTCAAGTACGCGCGAAGCGAGACCGACCGTGACTCTTTACGCGACGCGACGATTAATATTTTTTCTGATTCAAGGTAATTGTTTTATTTACATGTAATTATTCTATTATTATACGACGCGAAGCGAAACCGCACCGTGACTCTTTTACGCGACTAAGTGCATGTGACAGGAATTATAATAGTTTACAACTCTTGATAAGTCAAAGAATAATAGTTTACGTTTACGTGAGTATTACTTTTGTAGTAACTTATACGAACGATATCATCGTAGTTACTATAAAATCTCCCGTTTATGCGGAGGAATTATCGTATCGTTCGTAAGTTACTACAGAATTAAGTAACGTTCGCGTAAACGTAGTATAGGTTCGATTACCGATTTCGGCGATTTCTTACAAAATTTTACATAAAACGCGAGATTCACTTATGGGAGCTTTCCAGCAAGCGACACAAGTCGACACAGGTATCGTTTTGTCTTTGTTACTCATTGCCAAAAAAGAAAGATAGAACGACGTTTGTGTCGGCTTGTGTCACTTGCTGGAAAGCTCCCTATGTATGCAAGTTTAACGCCTACTGAGTTAATATGAAATAATTTTCCTAAATGTAATAAAAATAACACGATGTTATATATGCGGTTTGCCGTGATTATATATATATATATATATATATATATATATATATACACACATGTGATTTCTGCCCAGTGCTCTGAATGTTATGTGATTTTCGCCCAGTGCTCTGAATGTCATCTAGTAATACATATCATGCTTTGATACAAGGAACGTGAAAAAGAGCAGGAAAAGAAAAGGACAAACAGAAGAGACAGATTCAAGCTTTGTCTTTTAATCTGGATGAAGACAATGCCGAAAAATCCCCGCAGTCAGAAAATGAGCAATCTGATGGCCTCGCGATTAAGAAGATTAAGAAAAATCCAGATGTAGATACAAGTTTCTTGCCAGATAGGGAAAGGAAGGAGGAGGAAAATAAACTTAAGGAAGAATTGAGGCAAGAATGGGCTAGAAAGCAGAACGTGTTGAAGGAAGAAGAAATTGAGATCACATTCAGTTATTGGGATGGATCTGGCTATCGTCGGAGTGTTATAATGAAGAAAGGTGAATGTCTCAGTGATTTAGAGAATTTTTAAGTTATTAAAATACTCCAGTGTCACTTTTGGAGTAACATTGGCGTGATATATAATGTTCTACTGCATAAATTAAATTTTCACATACAGGTAATTCTATCTATCAGCTTCTTCAGAGATGTTTAGAAGTTCTGAAGCGTGAATTCAGCGAGCTTAAAACAGTAATGGTAGATCAGTTAATGTATGTCAAGGAGGATCTTTCTTATATTACCGCACCATTATACGTTTTACGATTTTATTGTAACTAAGGTAAAGATACTAAGTGATAAAACTTATGAAGCAATATCACAATGTTGGCATGTTATTTTAATGTATGTAATATTGCGATTAGGCACGAGGAAAAAGCGAACCTCTGTTCACATTTGACGTTCACGATGATAGTCGTGTTATGCACGATGCTTCTGTCGAAACCGAGGAATCACATGCCGGAAAAATTTTACTTAGGTATTTATCATTAAAAGAATACTTTGTATAATTCTCTTTTATGTTATTTCTCACTAGATTATGGTACGAGAGGAACAAACACATTTTTTCAGCAAGTAGATGGGAACCTTTTGATCCAACGAAAAGTTATGACAAGTATACAGTGTCGGATAAAAATAGGAAGAAAGATAAAATCTGATAAACTTAGATTCAACGAATTGTCCAATTTCGTTTAAAGGATTCAGATTCAAATTCATTCAGTTATGTGATAATATTTAATTCATTTACTCGATTATGTAGCTCTACTAAATTACAGTCCTTTGAATCTGAATCCTTTAAACGAAATTGGACAATTCGTTGAATCTAAGTTTATCAGATTTTATCTTTCTTCCTATTTTTATCCGACACTGTATACTTGTCATAACTTTCGTTGGATCAAAAGGTTCCCATCTACTCGCTGGAAAAATGTGTTTGTTCCTCTCGTACCATGATCTAATGAGAAATAACATAAAAGAGAATTATACAAAGTATTCTTTTAATGATAAATACCTAAGTAAAATTTTTCCGGCATGTGATTCCTCGGTTTCAACAGAAGCATCGTGCATAACACGAATATCATCGTGAACGTCAAATGTGAACAGAGGCCCGCTCTTTCCTCGTGCTTATAGATATCCATTAACAGGTGGTACTTATGGTCGGCAGTCCAGACTCCGGAAAATCGCATTTTGCAAAGAATTATCTGAAGGAATACGGATACGTCAACAGAGACACTTTAGGCAGCTGGCAGAAGTGCATTGCTGCAGTCCAACAATACTTGAATCAAGGAAAAAGTATAGTTATAGACAATACCTATCCTGATCCAGCTTCGAGAAAGAGATATATTGAGATAGCCAAGAAGCGCAATGTCTCGGTCAGATGTTTCGTCATGACGACAAGTATAGAACACGCGAAACGTAATAATAAGGTAATCGAAAATTAACATTAACCGTCATCGTGTGAAAGAATCGTATGAAGTAATGTTTCCGAAAATTCTAATCGATTTATTATTATATTACAGTTTCGCGAGTTGACTGATCCAAGCCACATTTCAATCAACGAGATTATTATCAACTCCTACGTGTAAGTAGATTTTAGATATATACATCTCTACACTCAAAATTATTTATCTTTGATATGTAATTATACTTTGATGTTACTCTTTTGCAGGTAAATGGTCGACAGAAGCTTACAATGTGGTACAAAATTGTTCCTCAAAGGGAGTTGCTGCCCAAACTCAGATTGAAGGTCGCATTCAAACTAATATTTATGCAAATATTTATTTTATGATACAAAATTATGAGGTAAGTAGTTATTATTATCCAATCTTCGAGAATCTCTTTGCAGATGCGCAAATTAATTGAAATTAATTGATTTTTTAAAGCTAATTTCCCTTACTGAAGAACTGGTAATGAACGGACATGCTGAACAAGTAGGCATGGGACCAGATGAATGAAGCCAGAAACACTTGAATCCATCTGTACATAAGAGTTGTCAAGAAACTCTACAATTTTCACGCATAATCCGCGATTCTTACAACAGTATGGACTAGAGTTTAATACAATCGCCATTGATGATCCCCTTTAATCGCGTCAAAATTGATTATTTCGCTTTTTGACTTCGTTCTTTACTCATGTTGTAAAATAGTTTTCCGATTGTGTAGAATATTTTATTTAGAAAGAAATTTATAAAGATTGTTATATTGATCGTAGAGTAGAGAAAACAATAAAACTTAACATTTTACAAAGTAGTGTCACATTTAAACTAGAACATTGTATCGAATAACTCAGACGAATTAGGAAATTCGTTTCTACGTGACTCATGTCTATTTCTGATTGGGGACGATTCGAGAACTCATTGAAATAATTTAATTTCTTTTCACGTTTAAATTTAGGTCACCGTAGATTAAACTTGTTACCTTAGAAGTTATTGTTAAATGGCGCAATTTATTTAATATTCCGCACTTCACTGTTCTGGCATAAAATTATTTTATGTTTCAAAAGATGGAGACTAAGCTTTCGGATTAATCCAGATGTACGCATATATACTGTATATATTTGATTAATTGTTTACTTAGATATCGATGATTCTTGCGCGATATGCTAATACATTTTTTTCTATGCAAGATTTCAATGCAGTAGAAACTAGTTAACTGAGAAAAAGAGTCTATAAATGATTCGTAACTCGTGCACTTGCGCTCAACTGGAAACGTTTGGCAGTTATGAAATGTTAATATTTAATAGTGTTGTTAAACATAATATAGAAATATTTTTCTAGGAAATGTATACAAGTAAGGTTACAATCATTAAATCGCTCACAGTGCTCACGTACATAACTTTGTCGCGCGCTGCGATTAACTCAATTTATTATAATTTATTATAATTTTTTAACAAAGCGAAAATATAGCGCAATGAACATCGTTACGTAATAATCATTCGTAATTCATTTTCGTGTATATAATAATTTTCGTGTATATAATATGTAGCTGACCGCAATCTTTGACTCTATTCAAATTTTGTACAACACTTCATTTAGCATTGTATTAATCATTAAGTAGCTTTGAGTACATTTAGTAGCTTTTGTATATTCGTCAATTTAATCCTTGAAGTTATTAAGACTTGCATGAATTTTTACCGCAAGTCCTCTTACATCTTTTATACGTCTTCTGTAAAATATATAAAAATATATCATAACTGAATTAACTCGCATATCTTGGTCTGTCTTTTTTTCTCCATTGCTTAACTTCTATTCGCCTCCCGACTTGACGTATACGCTACTATACTCGTCCAAGACGTTATTCGCGACATTTACAAGCTCTCTGTCTTTCTCTTCAATCGCTTTAAAAAAAATGTGTCGTCTTGAAGTGATTGATCTCCCTAAAGGATTTAAAAGTTACGCTTTGCGAAGACATAAGATATACGTTAGCTGGAAAATCGATTCACAGCGGGATTAGAAAAAGACGGAATGTTATGCGGTCGGTTCTTCAACAGTATAACGGGTAAACGTTTCGCGACTAGGTTAATCCACTTGCATATCGGTCATTGCGATCTCGCTCTTGTACATACTTGACTCATCGTCATGAGACTAGCTCCATTGTTCGCGAAGATACTTTTCTCTTGTTCTCTCTTCTGCTACCCTAAGGCGCGCGCGCGCGCGCGTGTGTGTGTGTGTGTGTGTGTGTGTGTGTGTGTGTGTGTGCGCGCGCGTGTGTGTGTGTCAAACGTTTTACCTATTATTAACAACTTCAGACACATTACATTTTTATTTTTAAGTAGTAATTTTTTTCTGTGGTATACATATGTATAGCATTAACAAGGTGTACAACTAAAAAGGTTACAGATTATTATTTTTAAAAAACTAAGCAAAATATTAAATTGTTGTTTTCTTTAGAAATAATAGTCCGTAACACCTTTAGCTTCACATCTTGTACATACTGTTTATAAGATTATAAGATATATTGTTTATAAGATTAAGATGCGTAACACTACAAAAAGGCGTGATATCCGTACAAAATTACCTTTTTTAAAAAAAAGGTAAAAAAAGGCGCCAAGTACACGCATAGTAGTGTATATGTATTATGTTGTTACCTCGAAAAAAACAAAGTGGTAGTATAATACCTCCAAATAGCTTTACCCTGTACATACTGTTTATAAAATGCGTGATACTACAAAAAGGCGTGATATCCGTACAAAATTACCTTTCTTAAAAAAAAGGTAAAGAAAGGCGCCAAGTACACGTACAGTAGTGTATATGTTGTTACCTCGAAAAAAAAAGAAAGTGGTAGTATTATACCTCGAAAAAACCTAAGTAACAAGTGGTAGACGTACTCTTTGTATCTCGAAAAATCTCGAAAAAATCTAAGCAGTAGTATCTTTATTTCCAAAAAATTATAACCCAAGTGATACACATCACAAAATTATGTTACCTTATCAAAGAAGAGTCGCGCTTCAAGTGATCTATTACAATTACAAAAAAGAAATGATATCTCTTTAAATTACAACGCCAATTACAGAGAGAACATATATATTGCTTCAAAAAATAATTGTTGCACTACTTTGAAAAATCTTTACATGGTGTCAATTAGAAAAAGAATGTATGATAACAATTTTATAAGATTAAAAAATTTTATTTAAATTTAACAAGGGAATACAAGATATTTAAATACAAAGTTTACATGTGTATTTTTTAGTGGTCACAAAGAATTACAGAGAAACAGTACAAAATAAAAATATTTTATTAAAATATTTAATCCAACGAGGGAATACAAGGTATTTAAATACAAAGTTTATATATGTATTTTTCAATAGAATAAAAGATTTAATCACAAAGAATTACAGAGATAGTACAAAATAAAAATATTTTATTAAAATACATAAATTTTTCTTGTAAAAAAACTTGGCGCTGCTAGACCTCGAAATTTTAAATAAATAAGGATAACAATAAATAAAAATAATTCATAGAAGAATGCGACGGGAGTAACAAATGATTATCAGCGTAGTGTGTATGTGCGAGCGAGTGATATGGGTGTGCGTGACGACGGCGAATAATGCGGCTTATAATTAAGTATAGGATAAGTTTATTTATTTATTTAAAATTTCGAGGTCTAGCAGCGCCAAGTTTTTTTACAAGAAAAATTTATGTATTTTAATAAAATATTTTTATTTTGTACTATCTCTGTAATTCTTTGTGATTAAATCTTTTATTCTATTGAAAAATACATATATAAACTTTGTATTTAAATACCTTGTATTCCCTCGTTGGATTAAATATTTTAATAAAATATTTTTATTTTGTACTGTTTCCTCTGTAATTCTTTGTGACCACTAAAAAATACACATGTAAACTTTGTATTTAAATATCTTGTATTCCCTTGTTAAATTTAAATAAAATTTTTTAATCTTATAAAATTGTTATCATACATTCTTTTTCTAATTGACACCATGTAAAGATTTTTCAAAGTAGTGCAACAATTATTTTTTGAAGCAATATATATGTTCTCTCTGTAATTGGCGCTGTAATTTAAAGAGATATCATTTCTTTTTTGTAATTGTAATAGATCACTTGAAGCGCGACTCTTCTTTGATAAGGTAACATAATTTTGTGATGTGTATCACTTGGGTTATAATTTTTTGGAAATAAAGATACTACTGCTTAGATTTTTTCGAGATTTTTCGAGATACAAAGAGTACGTCTACCACTTGTTACTTAGGTTTTTCGAGGTATAATACTACCACTTTCTTTTTTTTTCGAGGTCAGTGAATAACGACAAAATGATTGACATATATCTCGATATTTTATAAGAAAAGATTAAGTTTACAATAAATAACGTCGCCCATCGATTTGCCAACTCGAGATTCGGAGAATCGCGAGATCTGAAATATGTGCCAGCATAGCCGGCAACTGGCATAGCGACGTCATAGCACAAGAGAGAAGGAGACAACGATCGTGTTCTGTCCTTCTTTGCGCCGAGCGTACACGGACAGAGGAGCGTGGCATTAGTGTGCGTGGCTATCCCTTGCGCAGCCTTGCGGCGCATCCCCTCCACACGCTGTAGCATGCTGGTCGGTCTGCACAGCGGCATCCCTGCTCCGAGCCCGCCGATAAATCAGCTAACTCAGAAGTAATATAGGAATAAAGATTACTCCGAGCCCGCCGATAAATCAGCTAACTCAGAAGTAATATAATAGAGATTTCTCCGAGCCCGCCGATAAATCAGCTAACTCAGAAGTAATATAGGAATAGAGATTACCTCCGAGCCCGCCGATAAATCAGCTAACTCAGAAGTAATATAATAGAGATTACTCCGAGCCCGCCGATAAATCAGCTAACTCAGGAGTAATATAATAGAGATTACTCCGAGCCCGCCGATAAATCAGCTAACTCAGAAGTAATATAGAAAAGGTGTTTGGAGGGTTAGAAGGATTAATGTTTAAGGATTATGGATTAATGTTTAACCGAGAGAACTTCTGGACACACAAAAAATGGGGATAAATAAATGAAGTGTATATACGACTTACTACTTGACGCTGGTTGGATTGAGAGTAGAAATAGCCGGAACCGATGATCCTCGGGCCCTCAGCGAACACTCGTAATTTGAACGCGCACAACTCAACTTGGAAGTCTGACTGTAGGGTTCGAGGAGACCGAAGTTCAGGAGATGAAGATGAAGAAAAAAAAATGAGGCTGAGTGCTCCAATGTCGGAATTTATATAGGAAAGTTAAGGGATGGAAGGATGAATTTCGTGTGGGATGTATCAGGTTTTCATTTGGAGGACTCCGGGTTGGAGAGATGCTTCTAATTTTTGTTTAAAGGATTTCTCGTTGGCGGGATGTTTTTAATTTGGGTTAAAAGGATTTTCCATTGGGTGGGTTGGTCTTCACCCAAGAGGTGGATTCTTCAGTTTTCGTCTATCCTAGAAAGCTAGAGACGGTTATCGGTTTTTCCGGCTGTTCATTGGTGAGTCTCCTCGTAAGGCCCCCACTGTCTTGTTGGGGGTGCAACCCAGCGATTCTTCCAGTGACTAATTTGTTTTCGACTATCGCCGATTTCTCTTTTTATTAGAGTCCCTTATTTATCTCGCGACCCTGCTCGAATTACTGACAGACGATCCATATCCTTCTAATCTTAAGTGCAATTTTATTGGAGTTTTATTGCTAAGTGCAAACAGAAACTTCCGCCACGTGCTCTCAAGATTTCTAAAACCACGTGTTAGATTTCGTTTCTGCTTGCCGGAGCATCGCGCGGGCAATTTGAGCTAGTCGCATAATATAATCCAGATCCCCATCAACCCCTGTCTGGAAATAAGGCCCCTTTTACGCGTCGTGTCGCCGGGTTTATTGTTATGGGCCCGATAAGGTTCATGAGAATCTGGTCACCATATGCCCCGTCCGTCAGTAATTTGTCATCTAGAGGGCTGCTTTTAGTTGCCCAACCAAATAGGTGGTTGATCGTAAAAAGGGAATGTGAAGAGATCGATGCTCACTCGCCGATCGATAACCGTCCGTGCTCAGTTTACTCATCCCTACCTTAAGGGATATCTTAAGCGCTTAATAGGAATTTCTGCGAAAAAAGGGAAATCGTGGAGTTCGCAGAACGTAACAAAATCTAAATTTAATTTTTCGTTTAAACGTGCACGTAACAAGGCGGAAACATTTTTGCGAAAACATACTGAAGAATATTTTGTTTGGAATTGAATCAGCTTCAATAAATGCATGTTTTAAAAAGGATATACACGGGTAAGTTACGAAGGTTTCTCTCGTACATATTCTCTATGAACTAATTGCATATATTCTTCACGTGTTGTATCTATTGTTAAAAGACTCTGTTTACACGCTAGACAATTTTTGAATTGTTTCAAAGACAAAGTCTTTTTTGCAATCCAGCCAGCAACATACACTTGACTATTTCTATTTGATGAGATTTTATGCATATTGTTTTATGCGTAATTTGAGATGATTCTAGAGAATCTTCTTCTACTATTTGTTTTGTAGTGTTTACATGAGAAACGTTTTTCACAAATTGTTTAAATGTAAATAACAAATCACCGTCATTTTTATTTTCACAGTTAAAGTCCATAGACCCTTTCGAAGTCAAATTATTAATTAATAATGTTTTGTACGATCCACAGAATTGGCTACAAGAAGGATTAATATTTCTACGTCCATGGCTACGAATCATACCAAAAAAAATTTTCTAATGGGTCTTGATTAATATTTTTTGTCTTTAAGAACTGTATGCCTGCGTTATTTACTTTTTTCTATATGTTTTGAAAACCACGTAGAGTAAAAATCCAATTTTTAAAGATGGTATGCACCTAACCGATCCTTTAGTTTTGGATCTACATACCGCATATGAGACAGTTTTTTAATAGCATATGGCCAAAAATCGTGATGTTTGCTTTTTTTTTACTGCAACGCGTAAAGAAGTCTCCGGACGCAAAGTATGTGCGTCGACAGAATCAAACACTTTGTTAAAAAAATATAATGCGATCGTTGTATCATATCTTTCCTTGTTTGGCATTTGTAGGGGACCAATCTGCGACTCAACAAATCCTCCTGCAAAGATATATAAAATACATATAAATATATATATATATATATATATATATAGCATAATGTTGTTGACATTTTTACCTAAATAATATCTAAAAATGATGTTGTACTTACTATATAGAACAGCGAGTGCTTATCAGAACAGCGTGGGATGTTTGTCTCTTCATCGTACCGCAGCTTGTTTTGATCATTATAACACGACCATGTACTTTTACTGACTTTTAGTGAATATACACTAATTTTTGCAGCGTAAAATCACTAGTAGTTTACGTTTTCTACTGATAACAACTAAGATAGTTAATATACATGTTACTTGTATTTAAAAAATTTGTTTATATACAAAGATATGGAACTATGTACATAAAATTCAATAGAAAGTATGTTTCTTGAACTCTTTATTTTGATAAATTGCTAAACAAATTACAGTTTTATAACTAATTAACTTCCATATATTAATATTAGAAATATATTAGGAATTAGAAATGTATATTAATTCTCTTACATAAAAGAAATTACTTAACTTAAGTGACAACGTTGAGAATTCAGATCGTAATAAAAAGAAATAATGAAGATTCTATGATTTTAGAACATAAAAATCTTTAAAAACTTTAGTATTTTGAATTATTCAATATCAGAAAACATATTGATTAAAGAAAAATAATTTTGTTTATCATGTTAATCAAGAATCTTACATAGGTTGGGTAATATAAGAAAAAAATATAATAAAAAAATACTATATTATAAGCTTCAAAACTTCTGAGGCATTTAAATGGCTTGCGGATTCATCTCTTCGGGATCTTTTTGTTGTCTGTTAAGCCTTTGACCACCTTGGCGAAACGATTTTTTTTGTGATATCTTCAAACTCTTTGTTTGTGAATTGATGTTGAGCCAAAATTGTTGCTGAATGAATTAAATGTAAATTAAATTTTATATTTTGTAAATATAAAAATATATTTTACTTTGTAAATATAAAAAAATATATATTTTACCTTGTATTGCCATTAAAATAGAGTTTAAGCTACTGATTTTAAAATGATTACGTAATCCTTTCCAGGACGATTGTTTAGCAACTTCATTGGAAAATATAGTTCGATATATACGAATTAAATTTTCCTTAGCGGATCTTCCGCCTATGCGAGATATACACAGCATCTTTAGAAATATAACGTAACGTTAATATAATTTCTATCATTTTATTTAGATAAAAATTACATTTAAGTAACTAAATTCCTAGTTAAACTTACAAATTTGTTGTACTCATCTGCATTTTGTGATAAACGGTTTTCAAAATCTGTGATTTCATCAATACTTTTAAGCGGAAGAGATTGTTGCATATTTAATATATCAAAATCAGCAGGTGCTTCAGGCTTATGTTGATTAATTTGTTTTTCTACTTCTTTTAAACGAGCCTCTAGATCTTGTATTCGTACTGAAACAGTAGCTAGAGCCGTATATACTTTTTGGAAATGTTCTGAAAAATTATAAGTAATATTGAGTAAACAGTGAGATAATAAGATTATAAGGCAAACAATAAACACCATACCTTCCATTTTCTTGGACATTTCTATCATTAAGTTATGTAATTCCTGTATGCCTAGAAACATAAAAGAGGTATTAGAATAATCACAATAACCATTAATAAGAACTATAATTTTTAATAAAAAATGCTTTATTATAGAGATAATACAAGTAAATAGAATAAATAAACTAAAATAAACTATTACTTTTGTTCGATACTAAAGTTCCTTCAAGGATGTCAAAATCCACATTGTCAGTTGAAAAATTCAAAACATTTGAGAGTTTGTTGACTGAGACATCTTTATTTGTAAGATCTGGCTGGTTTGGTATAACTGAGACATCTTCATTTGTAAGAGCTGACTGATTTGGTATAACTGAGACATTTTTATCTGTAAGATTTGGCGGATTTGGTATAACTGATGCTAAATCAGAATCAGTATCAGACTCAGAAGCAATAGGTTTTTGCAACTGTTTTCTGCATGACGTACGTGACTTCTTCTTTATTTCATTTATATTACTATCATCGCTTGACGAATAGTTCATTGCCTTCTGTCTAGCTTGATCTAATGAATCTTGATTGGGACAAAACCGCAATTTACACAAGTTAGGGGAGACCGGGGCAAATCGTGACATTTTTTGGTTTTGAATTTTTTCTGAGATAAGTATTTGAGATAAAAATACGTTTTAGCCGGTTTTTTCATCGTGCAACCTTCTAGTTTTCAAAAAATATTTATTTGTGTCTTTTCATCACATTACTTTTAAAGTAGAACACGAAATGCCTCACTCTGTCTCGTGTCACGAATTGCCCCAATACCGGGGTAAATCGTGACAAGGCACGGGGCAATTCGTGACAATTCTTCTTTCAACGGGTTTCAATATCCGAATTCGTCCTATTTTCATGATTTATATCAAAACGTACACTTACTCACTCAAAAAGGTTTTTATTAATCAAATTGTACATTAAATGGAATAGGAAGGGCAAAAAATCGTTAGGCTTCGCTTTCGTCGTCTTCCGAACTGCGAGTAACGACCTTTCTCGGGCGTCCACGTCCTCTGCAAGCTGGCTGTTTCTTGGGGAGCTTGATCCTTATATTCTTTTTTTTATTTTGTACTCTTTCGTCATTTTCGTCAACAAGTGCATCGAGTTCATTAGCGTCAGTCAAAATTGCACTTCTCTTTCGTTTTTGTCCTCTTGTCGTGACTTTCCTTTTGCCCGCTTTTGGAAACGATCGAAGGGATTGTTTGAGGCCCTTGACACATCATTTTCAGTTGAGGTACCTGGCTGTGGTTGGTCATCTCCATTCCATCCTCGATCAGTGACTTGACCGGGTAAAAAATCGATTTCACCAAAAACGTCAGGATTAAAAGGAAAGAAAAAGGAAATTAATTATATTAATTTTGCATATTCTGATTCTGTTTCTGATATTAATATCTCAATTAAACCACTCCAATTTTTGAACACTAGAAATACTAATCCGCTTGATTACATTAATGACAAGTGGTTTTTGAATTTTTCCAACATTGACATTCCCACTGAAGTTTCATCCTTACTACAACTTGGAGATAAATTTAGTTTACCGGTCTCTATTAATAAGAAAAAAGCCATACATGAGTTCATTAAGGACTTGGAAAATAATGATGGCAAATACAAAATTGACAATAAAATCAGAATACGCAATGTGGCGATTCCTCAATTCTCCAACTTATTACAAAAAAGACCACTCGTCACATTGATTGAACGTAGTCTCATTGCGAGGTATAACTCTGCTTGCCAATTTCAAAGAAACAATCCGGATGTTATTTTCACAAGAGCCGATAAAGGGAATGTTACGGTAGCTTTAGACAAAAAAGAATATATTCAAAAAATGGAATTGTTACTTAGTGACAAAAATACGTATGAAATTGTCAAAAGAAATCCATCTGCAAAAATAGAAAGGGAGTTAAATGCCTTGATAAAAAAGTGGCTACAGAAGGAATATATTTCTAAGAATCAATATTTTTTCTTACATTCCAGCGATTCTACACTTCCAAAAGCTTATGGTCTCCCAAAGATTCACAAAAAGAACGTTCCATTTAGAATAATAGTCTCATCTGTCAACACGGCACTATATAATTTAGCAGCTTTTTTGCAAAAAATTTAGCTGATAGTTTACCAAAACCAAAGAGCCACGTCGATAACAGTTTTGAATTATGTACTGACCTATCGAAAATAAATGTGCAGAAATCGGAGATTTTAATCTCACTGGACGCGGTTTCGTTATTTACGAACGTACCTTCTGAGTTGGTCGTGGAAGGTTTAAAAAAGAGATGGAAGTTTATAAAAGAAAAAACAAGGTTATCTCGCGCTGAGTTTATTACTGCAGTCCAATTTGTTTTGGCTTCCACTTTTTTCACGTTTAATGGTGTCACATATAAGCAGACTTTTGGATCTCCAATGGGCTCCCCTTTGTCCCCGACATTGGCCGACATTGTCATGGAGGATTTGGAGGAGAGTGTTCTGAGTGCATTGGACATCCATTTGTCGTTTTATAAACGTTATGTGGATGATATTATTATGAAGATTCCGAGGGATAGCGTTCAAGATGTTCTGGATCACTTTAATGGTTATCATGATAGACTTAATTTTACAATCGAATACGAGAATAATGGCCGTCTTAGCTTTTTGGATTTGATGTTGATTGTAAAGGGAAACACAATTATAACAGATTGGTTCCATAAAGAAACGTTTTCTGGTAGGCTACTGTCCTTCTTTTCTAATCATCCGATTCAACATAAAATAGGAACAATTTATAGTTTAGTGGACAGAGGAATTATGCTATCACATCCTAGCTTTTATAAGAAAAATTTAAATTTTGTCATCAAAGTATTGCTTGGTAATGGGTATCCCATTGATTTGATTTTTTTACATATTAATAAGAGACTGAGGAAACTTCAGTCGATTAAGCATAACAATACGAGTGATGATTCCGAAAATGCAGGGAAAAAAAGTTTTATTGTTATTCCGTATTTGGGGCACACTTCCGAAATCATCGCTTCAGCAATCGATAAATCTGAAAATTCGGTGGGATATCGCATTCTTAACAATCTTAGTAGCATCATTAAGGTCCATAAGGATAAGAACGCCCATTTTTCTAATAATGACGTAGTTTATAAAATATGTTGTAAAAATTGTGATGCCTCTTATGTCGGTCAAACAAAAAGGCAGCTGCAAACTAGACTAAAGGAACATAAAAACAATATAAGATTAGATGATTCAAAGCATTCTGTTGTTTCGGAACATTCTACTAAATTTAATCATTCGTTTGACTGGGATAATACGCGCATTCTGGAAGTTGAGCATAATTACAAAAAGAGATTAACCGCAGAAATGATACATATTAAAGAGCAGATTAATGGTATAAATTTAAATAAAGACACGGAACTGCTAAACGATGCTTATTTTGACATCTTGAATCGATTATCTTGAACGTTGGGTTAATAACAAAGATTTATGTTTTCGTGTCCTTGTAATGTGGGTATCGTCTCAGTCGTCCGCTATCTCTCACGATGAACACACGTTTTGCGAGACGTTGTAATGAATTCACCCCGGCTCTTTGTTTCATCGTGACCACGTGTAATCATTGTAATCGTATAGTAATCCGAATAAACTTGCGTTATATAAAGTAAACTCTGATTATTACTCGCCAACAGGTTATGGGCCCAGAGTACATGAAACGCGAGTGTTCGATTTAAAGTCGCGAGTGAAGAACTCGGCGAAAACGTGGTTGCGGTGTACCGCGCGTCGCGTATACGGGAAGACCGTTAGTGTGAGAACCAGTACGCGAAAATAGAGAAATCGCGAGATAAAGACTGAGACAATAAAAGACAGTAAAAGTGGTGTTAAAATGTCAGCGATTATGAAAATCGAGCCGTTAACTGCCGAAAATTATGATACGTGGAAAATGCAGATGGAAGCTATACTGGTGAAAAACGACGTATGGGCCTACGTGAACGGGACAAAAGTGAAGCCGTCGTCTGGGACAGATGCGATGGAATGGACAAATAAAGATGCGAAAGCAAAAGCCGATATCGTGTTGTCGATGAGTACGTCGGAGTTGAACGTGATCCGTGGTCTAGAAACGTCTAGAGAAGTATGGCTAAAAATCGAATCGACATTCCAGTCGAAGGGACCGGCGCGAAAAGCGATACTCTTGAAGAAAATTATTTTGTCACGATTGAAAGAGGGGGACAATGTGCGAACCCATCTAACGGAATTTTTCGAGGCAGTGGCAAAATTAAAAGAGATCGGTTTGGTAGTCAACGAGGAAGTGTTAACAATCTTATTGTTATACAGTCTGCCAGAATCGTTTGGAAATTTTCGTTGCGCTATTGAGACACGAGATGAATTGCCAGATCCCGAGATATTGCGAGTGAAAATACTTGAAGAATACGAATCGCGAAAAGCGAGCGACAATACAGAGCAGAATGTTATGTACGCGAGAAGGTCAAAGTTTCGTCAAAACACGCGCGTGCCACATGACAGTCGTGAAGATTCGAGGAACAATAAAACCGAAAGCCAAGCTGGTGCGGGACAAGGAAAACTTAAATGTTTCCGTTGTGGTAAAACCGGTCATATTGCCAAAAGATGTCTGGCAAAGTATCCTGCGAATTTACAAGTGAGTGCACGACAGGTGGAAGACAATGACAATGAATCGGTGAGTTCGGAACGCGCGCGCGGGGACACGGCGATGTTGAACACAGTTGAGACGGTGCTATTTAATCGCGAGAGCGTAAATGGTGTAGAATGGTGCTTGGACAGTGGATGCACTGCACACATGTGTACTGAAAAGACAAAGTTCGAGAAAATCGAAAGTGTGTATAAGACATTGAATTTGGCGAACAGTGAGTCAACGAGTATAACGGGCGCGGGAAACGTGCGAATGGCCGTGAGTAATGGTAAACGGGAGACAAATGTAAACTTTGAAAAAGTATATTACGTGTCGGATTTACGTACAAACTTGTTATCGGTGTCAAAAATAACGGATCGCGGATATGAAGTACATTTTCGTGAAAAAGACGCGACCGTGACCGGTGAGCACGGAGAAATAATTTTTCGAGCAGATAGAATCGGAAATTTGTATTACGTGCGAAGGGGCAAAGACGCGGTAAATGAAAACGATGCGGCGAGAAAAGGAGATAATGTGGCGATGTCCGTGAATCATACGAAAAGTGAGATCGACGAGCATTACAAGTTGGGACATTTAAACGAACGAGACTTAAAAAGCATGGCGAAAAGCGGAGTTGTGCACGGGTTAAAACTTAAAATCGATCAAACAATGTCAAAATGCGAAGTGTGTATTCGCGAGAAACAAACTCGAGCTCCATTTCCGAAAAGTGAAGGCGGTTGTACGAAAAACTTATTAGAAATAGTACATTCAGATGTGTGTGGACCGATGAGAACTGCGTCACATTCTGGCGCAAAATACTTTGTGACATTTATCGATGATAGGTCGCGTTGGTGCGAGGTTATCTTTGTGAAAAACAAAAGCGATGTTTTGAGTGCATTTAAAAAATACAAGGCCGCGGCAGAAACTTTAACAGGGAGAAAAATAAAAGCATTGCAGTCGGACAATGGAACAGAATACTGCAACAAGGAATTTGACCAATTCTTGGAGCAAAACGGTATCGCGAGGCGATTATCAACACCGCATACCCCTCAACAAAACGGCGTGGCGGAGAGAAAGAATCGGACGCTGGTCGAAATGGCCAGGTGCATGATGCGTCAAGCGGATGTTTCTCCAGTGTTTTGGGCAGAGGCGGTAAATACTGCGTGTTATGTGAGAAATCGGTGCGTGACAAAATCGTTGGATGGACAGGTACCGTATAAAGTATGGAAGGGAAAAATACCTACGGTGATATATTTTCAAATCTTTGGTTCGAGAGTGTTCGTGTCGGACAAAAATCCCCAAAAAGGAAAATTTGACTCGAGATCGGAGGAGGGTATTTTCGTAGGATACTCAAACGAATCGAAAGCGTATCGCGTGTGGCTACCGAAATCGCGTAAAGTAATCGTGAGTCGCGACGTGAAATTTTTGAACGAGTCAGCTTTTGATCGTGAATACCAAGAGTTTCTTGAGGACGAGAAACCTGACCAAATCGAAACTAGGGGACACGAACAGGGAGACGAGTTGATTGAGGACAGAGCAAAGGAGCATCACGCCGAAGGACCTCAAGTTGCTATCAAGGAAAGGGATCACACAGAAGTACCTCAAGATGTCATTGTTAGAGCGCCTAAACGAAGGGCAACGGAAGGCTCTACTCCTTTACCAACGAGGCTTCAACCACCGAAACGTGGAAGGGGAAGACCGATGCTATTGCGTACCGGATCGGTTGGAAGGCCGAGAAAACTATATCAGGCCACTAACAACAATGACGGAAACGATGGTGAGGATAGTGAAGTTTCGGATGATGAGGGTCTACCTGGTGAGACTCCAGACAATGATGACGCGTTTATGGAATGTAACCTAACAATAACACACGATCCTGCAACGTGGCAAGAAGCGGAGCAAAGCGACGACGTCGAAGACTGGAGAACAGCCATGGAAGATGAATACCTTGCGCAGATACGTAACAACACTTGGGAAATTGTATCAAGACCACAAAAGCGAAAAGTGATTGGTAGTAGATTTGTTTTCTGTACCAAAGATAGTGGACTAGTCACAAAGAAGAAAGTACGTCTTGTAGCAAAGGGTTGCTCACAACGTGCAGGGGAGGATTTCCATGAAACTTATTCTCCCGTGGCAAGATCGACTTCAATTCGATTATTGGCGGCATTGTCGACAGAGTTGGGGTTGCAAATCCATCAAATGGATGTGGTAACCGCCTACCTCAATGGTGAATTAGAAGAGGACGTGTACATGGAGGTACCTGAGCAGTTACGCGAGGTACTGACGAAGATCATCGCTGGAAAACACGTAGGTTCAGATGCGGAAATAGTCAGGAAAGAAGACATTATAAGAACTGCAAAACGCTGGCTACATGCATTGAACGCACATCAAGATAGTGTATGCTTGTTGAAGAAAGCACTTTATGGATTGCGACAATCAGGGTTGCAATGGTATCGTCGTCTTGTGTCAAAACTGAAGCAAATGGGTATGCAACCAACGAACCAAGACTCATGTATGTTTACGTCGCGAAGGAAAAACTGCGTGATGATAATTGCGATTTATGTCGACGATATTGTGATCGCAACCAACGACCCGAGCTGGATGAAAGAGGTGAAGCGGAATTTGGCGGAGTCATTCGAGATGAAAGACTTGGGACCAGTGAATCATTGCCTGGGAATCGAATTTCAACAAGACGAGAATGACTATAGTGTTGTCTTAACACAGCGTCAATACACTGAAGCTATCTTGGAGCGTTTTGGCATGCAAGATTGCAAACCAGCGAGGACTCCAATCGATACAAATGTGCAACTGACAAAACCGTCACGAGCTAATGAGAAGATAATGAGACAATATCCTTTCCAACGTCTCATTGGAGCATTGATGTATCTTGCGGTATCTACGAGGCCAGATATCGCGTACGCGGTCAATTTCCTGAGTCAATTCAATACGAATTATTCAACTGAGCACTGGCTGGCAGCCAAAAGAATCCTCAGATACCTGAGGGGCACCGAGAGTCATGGTCTGATGTACCAAAAATCAGATATACCATTGTACGGAGTAGTTGACGCAGACTGGGGTGCCAATACAGTTGACAGGCGATCATATTCTGGATACGCATTTATCCTAGCAGGAGCAGCAATATGTTGGGAAGCTCGAAAGCAACGAACTGTAGCGCTATCGAGTGTAGAGGCCGAGTATATGGCCATGTCGGAGGCCACCAAAGAAGCGATTTATCTTCAAGGTTTATTACGCGACACAGCAGGACCATGCGATGGGACCATACTGTTCAACGACAACCAGGGAGCACAGCGTTTGGTATACAGCACTGGTGTGCATCATTCGAGAACCAAACATATCGACTTGCGCCACCATTTCATTCGAGACCACTGTGCATCGGGCGCGATTGAGCTTCAGTATATGTCTACCAATGATATGCCGGCAGACATATTAACTAAGGGATTAACCGGACATAAACACATTCAGTGCCAGGATGGTTTGGGGATGATTGAGTTGCGCGAGTAACCTAGCTGGAGCCTACGACTTCGAGGGGAGGTGTTGGAGATACGAAGTGGCTCCACTCGAACTAACGGGTCGCGATATTACCGACGCCTATCTATTCTTTTCGATACTTATAGATTCGAGTTCAGTTCTCTTTCTGGCGTCGCACGGTTGACCACGTGTAATCATTGTAATCGTATAGTAATCCGAATAAACTTGCGTTATATAAAGTAAACTCTGATTATTACTCGCCAACAACTACTTATGTGAGTCAATTGTGGCTAAGCTCGTTTTAAATCAAAAGTTCTTTTCGGTCTTATGTGAATTCTATTTTTAACATAGTTGTCACTGAGATGGTTGTGAGACAAGGAATTTACATCCATATGAGTTTTGATGGACGAATAAGGGACATACAGCGGGAGAAGCGACCGACTCAGTGCGTGGATTGACGAATAATTGACACTTCTGACTTCAATATGACTAACTGTCCGATTGCTTTGGTGAGACCGGATTAATGCAAATTGTGGCGTCGTAATGAGTTGATTCGTTGTACTCTTAGAATAATGCGAGATATATATGCGTTTTTGTAATTTTTATTGTTCTGAGGAAGGCCAAGTAAGGCGCGAAACGTTAACGAATTTGTATACTATATTGAATGTATTAAATAATTTTCTTTAACACCTGATAATTGCTCGAAATTGGCCGTTTGAATTTATTTAGTTGTTACTTTGTCGAGCGAAACATTTGTTTATTTTAAAAGGAAAGATTCCTGCTGCTTTGAATCCGGCCCTGATGTTTGTACTTGTTGTGGCTAAAGGCAAAGAATCGGTGACGATCGAAGGGATGTCATATATCGTCATCGTTTTCCCAGAATTGTTCACGCAATGTGTCACGAATTACCCCAGGCGGTCATGTCACGAAATGCCCCAGCGTCATTTTTATCTTTCGTGGTCCGAAAAACCCAGACAAGAAATAAATGCATGCAACCTGCGTTACACATGTGTGTGTAAATGCCAGGTGAACAAGTAAAACTTACCGTTTCAAATCTGGAAGCAATTGCTTCGTATTGAACACAAAATATCCGTGGATTTAAAAATTTACTTTTACACGAGGTAAACACTTTTTCCGCCACTGACAACGAAACATTGTAGATACGCACACCGAATTTTGTTCTAATATAGAGGACCATTAGACCCATCTATGGTCTGTAATACAGGTTTCTACCAGCAAATGCATAGAAGTTATCCGCGCGGGAAATTTTTCGTATTGTCACGAATTGCCCCGGTCTCCCCTACATTATTTTTTAAAAATATTTAAAAACAACTACATAAATTTTGAAGTAAAATCTAAATTACCATAATATCCATGAAATTGAATGGGATAAAATGACCACTTAGGATCATTAATAACAGGAGAAACTTGTTTTACGATAAATGTATTTATATTTTTTACTGATGGCCACCAGCATTCTGTCAAATTAGAGCGAAGCCATAAAGATGGAACCTCTGATACGATTTCCTCTTCATCATTTCCATCGCTTGAAAAAGTCACGACAGCGAAATCTTTTGCCATTATTAATAATCTGTAAAAAAGCAAAGTTTGTTAAATAATTTATCATCGTTTTTAATTCTAAATTTTTTTACCAATATTAGTACTCGCCATAAACATATTTCCTGTTGGTGCAGTAAAGGCAATACCACAGCTTCTTCGTCATATAAAGGTAATTTTGCGCATTTTGATTTAATATCAGATAATGGAACAGTAATTAGCTCATATTGTAACTCATTAATTTGTTTAATTCCAATATTTAAAGAGTCGCATGGACTGTGAAAAAATGATTTAACATTCGAATACTTTTTACCAATAACGTAAATCTGTTCACTTCTTAAATAAATTTTTGTAAGTGAAATCGTTGTACCATCTAACAAAGAACAACAGTTATCAGCAGTTTTTGTACTAAGATAGAAACCTTTGCATTGAACCGATTTTATTATCTTTTTGCCATTGACGTTTTTAAAGCACAATTTTGGATAAATCTTTTCTACATTTGTCATATTTAAATTATCCTCTTCTATACAACGATTAACTAATTGTTGTAATGGTCGACTTGAAGATCTAACTTTTGATTTAATTTTTTGCATGTAATTTTCGAACTTAAACGCGCTAAATTCATCTAATGGCCCCCATAATTTTACATAGTCGCATAGATGAACTAAATTATGCACGTTATATGATATATGTTGATGACCATATAATGTACCGTAATTTTCAACAAAATATACTAGTAAACTGTGTGCATAATCAAGCAGTTGTACGCAATATTCTTTGCTACATAAGATTCTAATTGCTACACTCAAGCTTAAAAAATGAACGTATTTATCGCGTGATAATGTCTTAAAAAAATTACTGGTCCAGTATATTATAATAATTGCCTTAATTCAGTGGCTTTAAACCGATCGACCTCATCTAGTTTTCTTGGCTTTCTAGCAAATTCTTTAGGTAAGAATAATGACATGGATAACAAAGTAGTTGAAATAAGAGCTATCAGATTTGCAGCCATACGAACATTATGTTTACCTTTAATCCAAAACTGCAACAACCGTTTCATTATTCCTAACAGTACAAGATGCATGTAGTCTATAGGAAATTGGGTAACCATTCCAATGTTTAAATCTTCAAGAATAGAAGTCATTTTATGATGTTCTTCTTGTTGTTTTAATTTAAACGATTCATCTGATCTTAGGATTGCATTAATTTCTGGGTACGTTACTCTATTTTCTATGTAATCTCCCTCTTGAATGCAATTACCGCATCCAAAATACGCATTATGTCCCTTAATTTCTTTGATAAACGATTTTGCGGGAGCATCGCAGATAAATACGTTCACTTTTACGGTTATTTTTTTGTCATACTGTGTAATACCAGTTTGAAAAATTTCAAGACAATCATCCTTGAAATATTTCAGAAAAGTATTGCAACATTTTGGCTTTTGAAAACCATGATAGACACCGACTATAAATGGTTCGGTGTAAAAATCTGCAACTATACTAGCTAAAATAGGCCAAAATTGACTGCCAGAAGATTTTGTTAAAGGAAGACCATCTATATTCACATTAATATTTATTTGCGATGGACAAGTATTTCGGCAATAATGCTTGCGAATAGATTTTTTTAAACTATTACTTAAACCTACATGATAATAGTTTCCTGGTGTCATTTCAATAATGTCTACTTGTCTGGGAGTTTGTAACAAAGTTCGAGCATCAATAGGAAGATCATGGCCGTATTTTACTAGAACTTTTAATAAACTACTTATAGTAGAATGATTTACACGATTTTCAATAGCCCATAATCGGATGTCATTTACAATTTCTGTTTTATTAAAAAACTCATCGTCTGAACTACTTGATGGAAGACTATCTTTATCAGTATTAATTCCTGAATGTATAGACATTAAATCATCATTGTTTTCAATAAATTTATCAGTGTTAATTCCATTGGAATTATCAAAATCAATTTTTCTTGATAAATTTTGCTGCTGAGGTAATTGTTCAATGTTACCTGGTCCATTTGATCCACTTACAATGTCATTTTGAACTTCTGAACTATTTGAGTCAACAGTCATTTGGGAAACATTATAGAGTTCCTTTACAAAAATTCGTCTCCGCTGTCTTGGCGTTAAACAAGTAATGTCTAATCTTAATTTTGATTTAGACATAATATAATTTTATGAAATAACACGAAGAAATGGAAAGCTAGATTGCGATTATATGCACGAAGATTTGGGTTTGCGTTTAGGCTTATGTTATGGTTATATTCTCCTTTTCCGCTGAATATGTATTTAGGAAAGCTGGAATATATATTTATTATCTGGAGAATAAAAGATATTTTGATAAATAGAAGAGGTTCTTAAGGGAAAGATCTGCAGTTATGTTAAATACAAACTAATCCAAAAATTAAATTATTTACATTAATCTTATATTAAGATTTACCATTACAATTACTATATAGAAAAAAGATAATAAACCGGTATGTAATAAATATTCAATTTAATGCAAAATTAAATATTGTAATCTGAAGAAAACTACAGAAAAAAAACTGTAATTATTAGGAGACAATAAAATGCGATGTAAATTTGCACTCAAAATGTCTAAGCTTCTAATGATTCAGAAAAGCGGTGCGAATAAGTTTTTTGTTTCTTCTCATTATCATAATTGCCTAACAGATGTTGTAAAAAGACATGAGAAACATAGGCCGCTTTCCGATATTCACTGCCAGTACCGAAAATTTATAGTGTGCGTAACATAAACTATAGATTTTTATTATTGGCAGTGAATATCGGAACGCAGCCATGGTATTGCATAAAATAAATTAAACTCACTGCCAAATATAGAAACAATGTAGTGTAAAACGAGTACGTCGCCAGTACGTCGTGGGGTGTGTCCTTTATGTTCACATTCACTGCATAGAGACAAGACAAATTTAACTTCACAATTGATTTTTTACCGCAAAATAACTTTTCACTTATAGCGTTTTTGATTTGTTGACTCGACCCGACTCGGATCAGATCAAAAGTTTGGTTTAAAACTCGATGACTTTAAACTATCAAGGCAGAAAGCGTTTCTTAACCTCCATGAAAGAAATTCTTAGCATTATCGCAGCATATATTTCATTATCATTTTTCCGAACTTTTGAACCCAAGTCGGAGCGAGTCAACAAGTCGGAAACACTATTAATTAATTAATGCAGTTTTAACCTCATACTTACCAAGATTTTTACACTATCTATACACTGTTGTGTCGAAAAATCACGGGCGCGCGAAAAAGCGCGGGCGATTATCGTTTCCGTGGATTCCGCCATATTAAAAGCTGAAGCCAGAGCTGCGGTCCGATTCACACTCACAGCGCTGTAAGCATCATTCTGTCTTTGTTGCACATCGAATATCAACCGAAGATAGACCAATGCTTTCAGCGCTGTGAGCATGAATCGGACCGCAGAATTGGTGATCGGTACCACGGTCTTACATATTTTGATTGCGCGCTTGCGCATACTTAAGCCAATTAACGGAATTAATTATCCAGTAAAGTATAAGGGCGTATTCATATGAACTTATATAACCACATAAAGCACAGAAAAATTTATCGCGCATCTTGTATAAAAAAATATGAACAATATGGGCCGATATCACAGTCTCCGATTAACGTGATCCTTCGATTAAACTCACTCTTCGTCTCTTTCTAGGGGGACAGTTAGAAAGAGATGCAGAGTGAATTTAATCGGAGGATCACGTTAATCGGAGACTGTGATAGCGGCCCTATGCCCAGCAAACACTAAGTAACATGCTACATCATACATGCAATTAAGTTATAATTTCTTACTCAACAATATAAATGCAATACATATGTGTAATAATATGTGCAATAAATATTATAACAAATATATGTATAATTTCTATGATTGCATCATCGCGGAATTAAAATGTTTTGTCCCTTATAAGTAATAATTATGATATTTATAATTAATAACATATATACTAGAACTCTTTATTATATGCATATTATTATATATATTATTTATACATATACATAATTGAGGCTATTGATAGAAAAAGAGCACATAAGCCTAATGTACCCTTTTTTCTATCAATAACTTTAATTACATTTTTTGAGTCCAGTTTCTTTTATAGAGTACTTAATGACGTTAATGAAATTATACAAATATTATTAAAAGAATATTTTAATATTTAAAAATGTTTAAAAATGTCCCAGATACGTTTTTGCAATAACATATATTACATGCATATGTCATATTTTCAAAATGTTCGAGAACGTCAACAAAGTTTATATATTTATTTTGTCTTTAAAGTGACATCGAAGTTTCGTTATTATAGTTATGTAACGGTTACAAAGTTTTTACAGAACGTACATTGACGTCGACAAAATCATGTTAAAATATTACATGTTTAACATGACGTGACAATTATGTCATTTAGAGTAATGTAACATTTATGCAGATTTTAGAGTATGCACATTGACGTCGACGAAATCATTTTAATATTACATGTTTAACATAACGTGGCAATTATGTCATTAGAGTTATGTAACATTTATGCAGATTTTAGAGCATGCACATTGACATCGACAAAATCATGTTAATGTTACATGTTTAACATGACGTGGCAGTTATGTCGTTAGAGTTATGTAACATTTATGCAGATTTTAGAGTATGCACATTTACATTTACCAAATTACATAAATGTTACATAACAAAATAACGTCAAAATTTCATAACTATCCTATATAGCAATTACAGATTTATTACATGAATGACATAACTGATACGTCATAGTTCGGTTATGCTGATTTGTAACATATACATATAGTATATTATGTAATTGTTACGAAAACGATCCTTGTCTGTTTACTGGGTATATATACTATTGCCAAAGGTAAAGTAAGTAGAGTTCGATACCAATTGTAAAGCTTTTAAAAATTCGTCCTTACGGATATCAAAAATTTTTGAAATGTAATAACAACATCAAAGGAAATTAGGACAAAATATTTATCTATATGTGTTCAAGTTGATTTTTGATGACTCAAAGCAAAGTCGAAACGTCCGATTTATAATTATGTACCTTATTAATAAATTAAAGATTGTTATAACGTTAACGTATACACTGTTATCCGCGTTGCCCTCTCAAAGCTCACCTCTTAGTTGCATGCTAATTTCATTATCGAGAGTCCTTAGTGAGACAGGATATTTTTATCCTTCACCTGCCGCCCCTGCCACGGCCGGGGTCCGTCGGCTGGCAGGGCTCTAATAATTTACTCAGCAATAAATGATAAATATAATAAATAATAAATAATAGATAACAATTAAATAATAAATAAATAATTTGGACGCCAATCAGTTTTAAAGGAACTGATAAACTTATAATATTATGAAATTTTTGCATGAGACGACACAAGGAGGGTTCAGTTGGAGGACTCGTAATATAATTTTTGCAAGACTGCTATTATAATTATTCCTTGAGACAAAGAAATATAATTTATTCTCGACTCACTATGTACAGGCTTCTTCGACTAAGCTATCTTCGATCACAATTGAAACTTTAATATTTTACACTTTATACAACACTATATAATATTTATTCCTCGACTAGCCGCTTCAACAGACGGAAAGGAAGTGTCCTTCCTTGCTTCCTAACGGCAGCGGACCTCCCCAATTTCCTACTCTATATTCTATATGGATCTATCTATACGGATCTATACGGATCGATATTGATCTTTCCACGCGCGCGCCGTTTATCGAAAGCTCAATGGAGCTTGATAATAACGAATAAACGCAAAACACAACAAATATTCAAAGGATACAAACAGAGGATACATACATCGACAATTGAACAAAAAGGCAAATTTTGGCGACTCTTCGAGAAGTAAATGAGTCAAGCGTTAACGTCAGGGGAAATTTTACTTTTCCTGTCACATTAGTTATTTATATATACACTTATTATTTATTATTCTTTTTTTTGCTTCCTCATAGAGGAAGCTTTGTTTTCGTAAATCTCGTGTATGGACCTTTGATCGCGTATAAAGCTAGATCTAATCAACCAAATCTTAAAAAATTATATATGAAATAGGGGTAGAAAAGACCGAAGAAAAATGATTTTTTTTTAGTTTTTGATGCCAGTGTGTTCTGAATGTTCTAAAACGTCAGAAAATCGCATTGAAAATAAATGTCCGTATGTGTGTATGTGTGTATGTATGTATGTACACATTTATCTATAACTCAAGAATTAATCAACCGAATCTTAAAGAATTATATATGAAATAGGGGTAGAAAAGACTAAAGAATATAATAGAATTAGAAAAAATTGCTAATAATAAAGGGGTTACCGATTTCTGTCTAAAAAAAATCTACGTAATTGCTCTAATTTTCGCAAATTTTGAGATATCAAACTTAATTTTTTTTTATGGATAGAGTATCATTAGGTAGGTTGGTATTGAATTTAGCAAGGATCGGTGAAGGGGTTACCGATTGTTGCCTAAAAAGTGTATAAGTTGTACATGTATAATCTTATATAGAGTATCATTAAAGGGGGGGAGGAAGGTTGTTTTGAATTTGACGAGGATTGGTGAAGGGATTACCGATTTTTGCCTAGAAAATGTATAAGTTATTTGATGGATAGAGTATCATTTAAGGGGGTATAACACCTTTGAGCATGAAATTTAACCTTTTTTTTCACGATTTTTTTTAACATATAAGGAATAGAGCAATCGAAAATCGGCTTTAAGGGGTCTTTTTATTATACATTAAAGATGTAAAAAAAAATTTTTTTGTATATATATAAAATTATTCGTATATAAAATATACACCCTGT
This sequence comes from Temnothorax nylanderi, assembly GCF_030848795.1. Taxonomy (NCBI): domain Eukaryota; kingdom Metazoa; phylum Arthropoda; class Insecta; order Hymenoptera; family Formicidae; genus Temnothorax; species Temnothorax nylanderi. The sequence continues at coordinate 62,562 of NW_027249613.1, read as the reverse complement.
CAAAAGAGGCCGTGTGCGTCCAGCTGGTGTACACGATTTCGGCTGACTGGTATGACCTAGAACAGAAATCCAAAAAAATTCTTAATCTGTGATAGATTGGCTATGGAGATACATAGCCGTTTTTAAATTGGATTGTTAGTTTTTTTTGGGAACCAATTTTATACACGATTTTTCAGTGTAAATTTGGACACTTTTGTTTAAATTAGTGTCAATTTCGCAAAAATCAGTATTTTTCAAAAATCCTATGTAGCTCCATAGCCAATCTATCACAGATTAAGAATTTTTTTGGATTTCTATTCTAGGTCATACCAGTCAGCCGAAATCGTGTACACCAGCTGGACGCACACGGCCTCTTTTGACAGGGTGTATATTTTATATACGAATAATTTTATATACAAAAAAATTTTTTTTTACATCTGTAATGTATAATAAAAAGACCCCTTAAAGCCGATTTTCGATTGCTCTATTCCTTATATGTTAAAAAAAATCGTGAAAAAAAAGGTTAAATTTCATGCTCAAAGGTGTTATACCCCCTTAAGGAAGGTTGTTATTGAATTTTGCGAGGATCGGTGAGAGAAGGGGAGTTACAGATTTTTTCTTAAAAAGTGTATAAGTTATACATGTATTTTTATATAGAGTATCATTAAAGGAAGATTGGTATTGAATTTGGCGATAATCGGTAAAAGAGTTCTTTCTTTATAAAATTTTGAATTTTTTGAGAAATGTCCGTGGTTGCTCTAACTTCCGCCAACTAACTTCCGCCAATTTTGAGATATCGGGCTATTTATAATTATATTATATCCTTCAGTCTTTTCTGTTCCTATTTCATATATAATTCTTTAAGATTTGGTTGATTAGACCCAGCTTTATACGCGATCAAAGGTCCATATGCGAAGTCCATAAATGGACCATGTAGCCTGAACTTCCAACAAAGTCAACATCGATTTGACATTGCATGGATTGTAAAACCCCACTTGTGCTACTAAGCTGACCCTCTATTAATTCATATAAAAAGGTTAAATTTAAAATTAAAAAGTGTGCAAATTAGAAACTTGCACATTGCTTCCTCATTATTACAGATCGCTACCATTGCTCCTATTTTATTTCGCTCATAAAGCTTCCTCTGAGGAAGCCAAACTAATAATTATTCATCAAATAAAATACAAGCTTCCTCATAAGAGGAGCTTCGTGAGCGAAATAAAATAGGAGCAATGGTAGCGATCTGTAATGATGAGGAAGCAATATGCAAGTTTCTAATTTTTTTGTATACTTAATGTTAACCTCATGGAAAATATTTGAGCTACCATAAAGCTGAAAGTTCATGTTAAGAAGGCAATTTGTCTATAGAAAAAAGAAGTTTAATGACACTTTGAGCCTTCCAGTCCCTTCTTTATCTAGTAGATTGTATTTTTTTACACCAAAAACTGTAGCGATACAATGTACACTATAGCTTTTATATTATTTTGCTAATTTATTAAAAGTATCTTTTCTCCAAAAGATGTCGACTCTAGTTTATTTGTTCACTTTATCGGAATTAAGAGAAATTGGAACTAAATAGAAAACCTCAAACCTTTATAATATAAATATGAGTGTACCCAAGGAATAGTCGCCATATTGGATTGATTTAACAATCTTAATCTTAAAATTATGCAGATCTTGATAGAAAGTATGCCAAGCTGTTTATCAATAGTAATGATGGAGTCGTTTATTGCTATAATTGTAATTTAGTTGTAATTATTATACATGCACCATTATTTGGCATCATAGTTTTATAATACTAAAACACTACAAGCGCTACGCACGTACCATTTAACTTTTTTATTATAAACATTTACACCACAATAAAAAAATAATTGCGCTTTGAATAAGTAACCTTCTGTCATTCGACTTTGGCGATGACAGCCGCACAAATCACTCGGTGAAGCAAACCGGATGCAAGCTTCACACGAGATACATCTGACACGAAGTAACACGCACAATACATCGAGATAACTAATCAGCATCATAGAAAAGAGGCAACAATGAATTCAACTAACGACTTAACGGCTTTTTTAAGAGTGCAAATGTTTTAAAAATTCACGCTTTTTCTTTGCCATAGATTTTGGTCAAGACAATCGAATTGCGATTGTAATTAGCAAAGTGAAGTTTTGAATGGAGCTTGTTCTCGAAATCCCGAGGCGCGAGCCGACCGCAATCTCGCCGAGTTTAACCGCGAAATTATGCGATTTAGCTTGTTTGTATACGTAATTTACATTGACAACGCTCGCGCACCTCGTCAACGACCATCATCATCCGCGCGTCTAAACTAAACTATCTAGCTCACCACTATCCAAAACTTAAACGAGCCATATAAATAATACGCGTTTAACCATGAGTTAATTACCTGGAAAATGTCGTGTTGCAAACTACGTGAAATCATCAGTAATTAAATGAAATCATCATAATTTGTAGAATTCGTGTTGGAGATGCGCGCAGTAAAATGTAAATAGTTCGTTTAACCAAAGCGTTTCTGAAATGAAAAGCGATGTAAATATATGTTTAAATAATGTCTTTAAATATTTATCTTTACACAATGTTTGCTCAAAACTTTTTGATTAACGTCAGTATCTTTAAAAACCATTTGTTAATAGCAATTCTTCATTAAAACAAAACTTGAACTGAATTAAGATGGATAGCGAGCGTATTTAGCTAAGAAACACAATAGGAGGGCGGAACCCACTGCATCCACGCATACACTTTTCATACATATATGAAAAATATAAAAAAGCTATAAAAAAATAACATTCTAAGACATTCTTAGTGTTTTCTTCGATTTTAGTTTTATATCTTAGTTATATATCTTTAACTTTAAATGTCTCAGAAAGAGACCGCCACATGGTTGTTAAAGCAAAGTTACTCAGGAATAAACCCTCTATACCATATGTCAAGGTCAAGGTCATCCGAGCTGTGTAAGTTTTTCTAAAAAATTACCTATACTAATATACGTACTCAACGAATAAAAAACGTAAATAAACTCAAAGTCAATGATAATAATAATAAAATTGTATGTGATAAATTTTAAACAAGATATATACATGAAACCCGACGTCATATATTGATATATATTACTTACCGATATTATGACCCATGTCTTTTATTATTTTTGAAACATATAAACCAACGTCACAATGGATTATTTGTTTTTAAATTATTGCTTCGGAGCGTGCTGATTATTCCATGTATGCTTACTATATGTTATTTATACACAGAAATAGATTAGGCCTATACTATAGTGATCTTTTGTAGCGAAAGGGTTAATTTTCTTTACGTGTAACATAAAATCGCAACGATATCGGTGACTCGTCTACCTTTCGAAACACGTTTGTTTAATTAATATTTTCGACGTTACATGACGTAGAGGTTAAACGCTGGCAGGTGTTAAACACCACGAAGTAGCGGAAACAGCTGATGCTGATATGCGCGACCTAATTTAAGCTTCGTAATTTCACTAATTTTCATATATATTACATATATATATATATATATAATATTATTCCGCGTTTGTAACATCAATTAGAGTTTAATCAGTGAGTAAGAAGAAATCCAATGTTATTGCGTAATAAAAAATAATTATAAGCCAGTCAATTTACGGTTTTGAATCAAATTTGAATTAGAGAACTTAATTTATGTGCCATTCAATATTAAATGGCACTGATATAAACATATCAATGTTGTGGTTCATCAACCTCGTTCGTTCTTGCAACAACAAAAAAATAAAAACCATAAAAATTTTTTTATAATAACTTGACTGTTAACTTGTATGTTTTTTATGCTGGCATTCAAGAAGGCGATAAAACAGACCGCAGAATAAAATGGTCCAGTTGCTAGATTTCATTAGTAGATACTTCTATCTGTCAGATAAGTATGAAATTAACCCATAACAAGTGTTATAAAAGTTTTGGATAAACTTTTGAACTCCACGACCTATTTACATATTTTTCGGTAAAAATGTTTTGAATGACCTCAAAATGAATATTCTTAAATGGATTTTATATTATATATTTTTTTATATTTTACAGTTTATGTTTTTCAAATAAAGTTATCAAGAAAATAATGTTATTTATCTATCTAGTTATTTCAAATATATTTTTAAGTAGATATATCAGAAAATTAATCTTATTCTTTTTATAAATTAATTTAAATAATCTTATTATTGTCACTTAATTTTTATAGTAAAAAAATTAAATAACTCCTAATAAATAAATGAGTCTAATATATAATGGTCGAATATATATTATAATATATAATGAGCCTAATATATAATAATCAGTTTCAGGAAGGAGAATGGAAAAGGAAGAAGGATTTAGCAATAAAACTGGTAGTTTTTAACGAATAAGTGAGCGAGCGAGAGAACGAGAGAGTGAGTAAGTAATCGACGAAAAGCGGTGGAAACGAGGATAAGAGAAAGAGAGGAGAAAGAAAGGAGAAAAGAGAGGAGAGGAGAGGAAAGCAGGAGGTCAAAGAGGACCAAGGAGGACGAGATAGCGAAAAGGATGGAAGAGAATCTACATGGATACGGACGATGACGAAGCAGAAAGGAAGAAAAAAATAGAAGAAATTTAAGATGGAAAGGAGAGGCGAAGAGAGATAATGGGAGAAGCGATAAGAGAGAGGGAGGGGAAAAGGAGAAGGAGGTAAGTTTGTAAGACAGTAAGAATAACGCTATTTTATTTTTAGAACGGGAGGCAGAGTAGGAAAGAAGGAAGGAGGGTACTGGAAGGAGGGAGCCGAAAAAAGAGAAGAGCTGCGTCAGGATGGAGGAAGTCAGAGGAGTACGAATCAGGGAAAGCTAAAAGAGAGGGCCAGAGAGATGCAGGATGAAAGAGGGAGGGAAGGGAAATAAGTTGTGAGGTCGCTCAATGGCCAGGTCGGGAAATAAGATTATAGAATAAGATTGTTATTTTGTACAGGGTTGGGTACGTCCCTACAAAACGCCCTTTTAGACCCCTTGGGGTAATAAAGTATCATTTCTATCTATCTATCTATCTATAATAATCAGTTTCTTTGAAATAATAAAATAATAAAATATAAAAAAAATTAAATTAAATAAAAAGAGAAATTTAAAATTGAATAAAGAAAAAAAAAAGTTAAATTAAATAAAGAATTAAATTTCTCTACGAAATTATTCGCCGAAAATCATCTAAAAATATTGACTTTATTGAAAAAATTATTAACACCTTTAATATATCTTACATGCATTCTTTTATATTCTAGTTACAAAATGATATTTTCAAACGTAATATAACTAAAACGAAATTACATGAAACGTTTGCAGAGAGAATTATATATATTACATTTTGTTATTTATTCTTCTTTGCGAGAGGAAAATCAAAATTAGTTCTATTAATTTTGAGTTTCCTCTCCTATTAATTATAACTATTAATTTTATAGAATATTCCAGATCCTTTGTTTTAGTGTCTAACAAAAGATCAATAACGTTTATTTTTCTTTTTTTAGAGGAGAGGCTTCTACTCATATATAGAGGTCACCAGACGTTACAATGAAATCAGCTTGGCCAATGTTATGGCAGTCAATTGTCGGTCAAGGTTCTATCAGCCAGTACTGGGCCATAACTGGCAAATAACTGGCAATCTACCTATATAGAATAATCGGGTATTACAACGAAGACAAACGCTTGGCCGATCGTTGGCAACCGTACGTCGCCCAACATTCTGTCAGACAGAACTGAACCATCATTGACAAATGACTGGACAACGGCTGGCCCAGTACTGCCTGCCAATATTGGAATCTGTTTGCCCAAGTTATCATCCGACACTGCGCCAGTACCGCGCCAGTAGGTAGTTTGCCAGTACTGCGCCAGTACCCGAACTACACCAGTACTGGCGCAGTATTGGGCCGATTGTAAAACCATATATGGGTATCTTTCGCTCCAAACTTGCTAATAACAATGTTCACAAAACAAAGAAAAAAGTCGCAGAAATTTCGATTTATTTGTCTAGGTCATTCGTCACATCTAAATCTTATTATTATTCGCTCATCCTACGACCTCTTGAAATCTCTTTGTCAAGACATTGTCAAACTTTTCTAGAAAATCGAACAAATAAATTGGAGGGACTTCGGGCCACACGCGCGCCATTCGATCGCATAGTATTACGCAAGCAACTTCATTAAGAAGTTTCCCGCAAAGAGATAGTTCGCTTTATCGCAACTTAGCCGAGATTAGTCTCGCTTCGTATTCGCACCATACGTTCAAAGTGATTTGCTTCATTAAATAAAATCTTATTTAATTTATTCAAACTTGTACATTCTATAAATAACGTGCAAGATAGATTCGTGTTAACAAATAAATTGTATTCGTTGGAATACTTAAATGTATAAAACAGCCGTGTCTCGTCCTTTCAAAAAATTTGATTCAATCCATGATTAACGGATTCGTAAACATTCACTCTTTCAATCTAATTTAGTGCTAAAAAAAGACAGTTAAAAGGGGAGATAGAATCTCAAATAAACGGAGGTCTTTTAATTCCAGATTGATTTTGTACTGAAGTTCCCTTTTCCCCGCATACTTTATCGTGTCAAACAAATAGTTACAATAATCTGATGCTCGAATATTTTATGTAGCATAGTTCAAGAGCACAGTGTTATTAGTGAAATATTAAATGTTTTATTTCGAACGGACTAAACGACGGATTAAAATCTAATTGACTGTGCTTGTACTTTATATTTAACATCGCTATATTTGTTAAAAGGATACGACGTCATTTTTATTTGTGTCTAAATAATAACGGTTTATGAATAATAAGAAATGAAATGTAAAACCTTAATATTTTTCTTTTACAAGTTTGACTGATTAATGTCCATCATCTAAAAATATTTGAAAATAATTTATAACAGTTTAATAATCGATGTTATTAATTCATATGAATAAATTGCATAAATAAATTATTTTTATAAATGAAAAACACTAATTCATGTGTAGGTAGTAATCGTTATGTAATTACGCTTAAGTAGTTTTTGCTTCTGCGAAATAATCTGTTAAACGGTGTTTGTATCCGGATGCAAACTCATGTGCGCATATTCGAAAATTGTTGCATCGATTTTATCGTAATTTCTTGCCGGGCATCTGATCTGATTTACGCGAAATTTATCGAGACAGCAGTAAATATATTAGATTAGCCGGAACTAAATTTGACTGTAAGGCACGGCCGGCATCCAGCGAACGGCAGCGGCGAGAAACTAGTGACTTACGAGTGGTTCAAAAGTGTCGTGTCACCACGAGTTTTGTGAATTAAGGGGAATTATGGCGGAAATGTGGTCTCTATGCAACATTAATATTCCAAGAAAGCGTCCCAGGTAGCAGAGTGACGTCAAATGATGTCAAATGACGCAACGTCTACCTCTGTTTTAACAAAGAAAGATAGATATAAGTTCTCTTCTTAAATTTATAAACTCAAAAGAAAACGACGAGCGTCCACTTCAGGAAAGAGAACGTGTTTCTTAAATAACATATAAACTTAAAACGACCTGCCGTTGTTTTTTAAATGTGAACTAACTCGTCGGGTTTGAGAGGTAACTTCAAAGACACGTAGACACGTTGTGTTATTTTAGAATAGGTAAATGTTCTGTTCGCATAGAATAGGTAAATGTTCTTTGTTGCTTACGCGAGCAAGCGAAGCACCAACGTTAGCTTTTTAAAGTGCCGGGCTACGCGCCGAATAACGCGTCGAAACTCCGCGGACGAATACTCCAGGCTCAAGATAGGCGGACGGGATGAAGTATAGGCGTCGAAATAGGCTGGTTCGTTTGCGGGTCACAGTCGCTTATTTATTTGTTGTCACTACAATATAATCGAACTGGCGAGCTTAACTTGAATTCGGAACCGAGCTAGTCGGTTTGAAGACGATCGGGCACGCGAAGCGCGAGATGATAGCCGCGACAAAATTAATCGGCTGGCAAAAGTCTTCTCGTTTACCCGGAAGAGTATAAAGCGGTAAAGCACTTGCGTCGATTTTCCCTGATGGAAACTTTCAGTGTAGCGAACTTCGCTTATCGCAACTTAGACGTGTAATTTCGCGTGCGTGCCTGTCAGCCTTTTCTGTGCGACTGATTTTACTCGCGCGGCCGGTAACTTTTCGGAGCATCGGAATCTTAGCAGCCAATCGGTTCGCGAGACGTGAGAAGATACGCACGCGAAACGCGTCTTCTTCTTCTTCGTAATTAAATGGCACCAGGTGAAAAATTAACGAAGTCAACCCAAACGGTCAGCAACAGGATAAGAAGGTTGATAAGGTTGATGAGGATAACAATCGGTATGTCAAGTCAGGAAAAAGGCGACGCGTAAATGCGTCGCAGTCCTAAAAAATTTTTCTGGACAAAACACGTCTGAACACGTTCACGGTCTCGGTGAGACTCTCGCACGCGAGAAACGCATGTGATAGTTTAGGTATGTCAAAAATTGAAGCCTCTCCACAGTGTTTACAACAAATAAAGCCGTTTGTCCAAGAATATAAACTTGGTCGCTTTGCAACATACCGGTTTAGCCTGCTTTAAAACGTCAGTTTTGAAATAGAGGGAAGAAAGGGGGAGAGAGAGAAAAGGAAAGATATTAAGGAAGATCCGCAGGCGATACCGCCCGCCTTAACGAGTAGTGACGCGGGCTGCGCTTATCTTACAAATTAGAATATCAAACTACAAATATCGCGGTTGCTTAACTAATTTTCCTCAAGAGAAATAACCCACGGGTATGATAGCTATTTACATGTCCTTTTGGATTGCGTGAGCAGGTGAAGAGTCGATCTCGACCGGAAGAACGCACAATTTGACCAACGGTCGTTTGTATTTGGATTGCGAGGTCCGCACTAGGGCTGTTACTTTTGACAACTTCGAAGCTTCGAAGCTTCGAACAATATATTTGTGCGAATGTCGAATTCATTTAAAGGACGCTAAAAATATTGTAAAAAAAGAATTAGTTAATGTATATGCTAAAAAAATGTGTAATTATTCCTAAATTATAATTTTGAAATATTATAACATGAATTATTACATATTTAAAATAGAAAAGTTTTAAATAAAAAATCAAGCCGTTTTTATTGAAACATGAAGCGAGTTTTCGGAAATATTTCTCGTTCTGAAATTATCAAATAACGCATACTGCGATATTTGTCCTCAATATGCTATAGTTGTTTGAAGTATACCTATCACTTAAAAGATTAGTATTGCAATTGGTATTAATATATCTCTTATTTAAAAATATATATATTTATCAAGAATAGTTGTTGAGTTATTTATTTTTGTTTATCGCATAATGCGTATGTGTACATATATATAGCGAGAATAGCGCGCGTTGGCTAGTGTATAGTTTTTAAGAGTGGAGATCACTTTTAAACTTTCAAAAAATCAATTTTTTTAAAGGTTGAACATTTTATAATATTTTTAAAATAAAACGCTTGTTAAAATTTGAAACATTTACCAACTTATAATATTTTGTTACGTCAGAGATTCAAATTGTGTTATATACTGTCACTAAAACTTTAATCGCGTGTTTTTCGAAATATTTTCGAAAATTTATCAAATTGGTGTCCAACACATTTTACTTTTAATGTATATAAAAATTGTTAAGACAATTAACAATTCGTTTTTTAACAAAAATTATTTTTAAACTAAATATAAAATTAAAAAAACCAAAATAAAAACTAAATAAAACTAAATATTTTTTGTCAAAAAAGTAAAAATACATGGCTTTATTACTCTAATAAAAATTTGTTTTGAAAAATAAAAACATTATTTGTCGAATCATTCTCAGAGGCCATGCAGCTCCGTTGTGGCGAAACAATATTGCCCGCAGTTGAAAAAATTCTCTCCGACGCAACGGATGTCGCGGGAATACATAAATATTTCTTCGCCAACAGAGCCAACTGTGGAAATTCTTTTTCGTGTGACTTCCACCATTAAAAGGGATCCATATTAATATCAATTTGTGGCTCGCAAAGATACAGTTGGATCTGCTGAGCTGCCGAAGTTAAATGCGTGTTTTCGGGCTTTTTAAAAAGAAAGTCTAGTATATACGCGCGCGCGTGTTATTTGACAAGGTTTGTGACAATTCGGATCCTGTCGGAATAAGAGACGTTGCTTCTAATTCAATCAGTTCTCTAATCGCGGCCCGTTGCAACATTGGCTCAGCCTGGAGATCTTTATGACGAGGATCTAAAAATGATGCTTTTTGACGAACTGATATATTTTCCTGTAACTCCATTTGGAAACGAATTGATAACGCCTCTGCTAACATTTTTGATACGCCTTCAGTTCCACAAGAAAGATTGTTAGCAATCACAGTTTGAATTACTGAACGCACCATTGATGCTGGAGCTCCGGATAGTACCGTAGTTGCAACTTCAAGTGGTTTCAGAACTGGTATTAAATTTTCAAACATACTCCATTCATCTTCATTTATTTCTAAATTTTTAGCATGCAAATGAGTTGTCACGGTTCGATCTCCAAGAACAACTGTGATAGCGCTACGATTCTCTACAAATCTTTCAGCCATAAGTAAGTCTGTATTCCATCGAGTAGGTACAAACACTTTGGATCAATTTTCGTTGAGGTAAGCCTAATTGTTCTTGTTTTTTTGCAAGAGCTTGTGAAGCAATGACGGAATGATGAAAATGGGAAACAATTTTACTTCTTTTAGTAAGCATGATGGAAATATTATCTTCCTTCAACGCATCTCTTACGGCTTTTATCGTGTGTGCTGCACAACTAAAGTTGGGTCCGACGTTCATCATGCTGTTCACTGCGAGAACAATGTTGCTTGCATTATTATGAACAATCGATACAATTTTGGTATCAATTTGCCATTCAGCAGCAACATTTTGTAAGCTGTCAGCTAAATTTTCCGCCGTATGCCTTTCGCTAAGTTCTTGCATACTTAACGTGAATATTTGTGGCTTCCATACGTTATTTACGATGTGAGCATTCACATTCATATAATCTTCTTGAGATCGAGAAGTCCAACAATCCGTGTCAAGAGCAATAAATTTGCACAAATCTACCATTTACACCAAAGCCTCCTTTTTTTAAATATATATATACACATCTTACACTAACGCCTAGCTTATAATTATTTTTTAAATACTAGATAAACACTCTTTTATGTCAAATAAATATAATAAATACTTATGTTAAACACATCTCCATTCATTCATTAAATTAAGACCTCACCCTCAGTACCATCCCCCTCTCGAAATCGCACGAGGTTCGATCCTAAGTTAAAGGAATTAAATTCCCTGACTTAAAAGAAGACCGACGATCGCACCGCTCACGGAAGGCGTCCTAACGTCCCTACGGACGTTGACTCTTCCTGAGCCATTAAAAGTGCGTTCGGCTCGCGCCACGCGTTACAGAGCGTGTACCTGCGAGCAACAGAGTAAGTATCTGCTTGCGTCCTTCCTTACCCCTACCCCTCTGGTTAGCCTTTCCTTCGCTTCGCAGTTTTTCTCATTAAAATCCTGGAGTTGGACGTAACAGTATTTATTGCGCAAAACAATATTGTTTTAATCTATTTTTGCTATAAAAGTAATGATATCAGACATCGTGCCAAGTGAGCATGAATTTATACATAGGATTTAATCCTTAATTCTCACATAAATATATAATTTAATTTTTCTATCGTACTTAATAGAATAATAAAATATTTAATGTAAAAGAACTTGTTAATAAGCATGAAAAATTATGTTTACTATAATATTTAATTCTATTATTATTATGCCTATTAAAATAATAGAATACTTTGTCCAAAAAAACTTGGCGTTGCTAAACAAATATTTATACAAATGTTTCTGTTATGATTTAAGGCCTTCAGCGGTGAGAGGAAAAACGAACACGTGCTTACTCGTTCGCTGCTTATACAAGAGAGAGCTTTATTCTGTGTAACGTCTCGTACATACAGATAAAAAGGTGGCGACATCGATCGCCTATCGATTTACCTATCGTTCGAGCCGTGCGTCGGTGACGTGTTAGAGCGCGGGGAAAAATAAATAGAAAATAGCCTTTTCGCACAGTCTTTAGAGACTTTCCTAACACGCCCCCTCAAAAAGTTTTTTTTTTCAAATATTGGTTAAACCTAATTCGCTAGTTAGCTTTACGTGCTGCGGTTTCGGTAAAGGCTTAGTTAAGATATCAGCCACCATTTCATCACTAGGTACATGAGTTATCTTTACATATTTTTGTACAAGGATTTCGCGTACAAAGTGGTGGCGTATATCTATGTGCTTAGTGCGCTGATGATTTCTCATCATCATCATCATCTCATTATCTTTGTTGTGTATAACATGTTGCTTCGGATTCTTAATGTTATGTTTATTGGGTTGTATATTGATCTCATATTACAGAGAATGAGGAGCCTCAACAGCAGCAGCAACAGCAGCAACAGGAGCAACAACAGGAGCAACAACAGGCGCAACAACAGGCGTAACAACAGGCGCAACAACAGGCGCAACAACAGGCGCAACAATAGGCGTGACAACAGGCGCAACAACAGGCACAACAACAGGCGCAACAACAGGCGCAACAATAGGCGCAACAACAGGCGCAACAACAGCAGCTGCAGCCGCAACTGCCACAAAATGCGTGCATGTTGGAGCTGCATAAACAACTGGAGAACATACAAAAACAAATACGAGAGGAGTCACGAGGCCGATATAGTTATGGTGGTCGTGGTCGTGGTCGCGGACGCGATCGTGGTCGTTGTCACGGTCGTGGTCGTGGTCGTGGTCGTGGCCGTGGTCGTGGACGTGGCCGTGGTCGTGGACGTGGCCGTGGCCGTGGCGACCAACAAATTATAATCTATCAACGACATGCCAAAATTTATTTATAAAATACATAAACATTTTTTTATACTTCTAATATTTATATATTTTTTAAGTCTTTGTAATAAACTGTTTTTTTTAAATTTTATTAAAATAAATTACTAAAATGTAATTGTGTATTTCTTGCATAAATATTTTATAGGTAAAATTAGGAAAAAAATAATTCCCTGAAATAAAAAATCTCGCAAGATTGGTTCCTTTACAGTTTCTGAAACTAGGTAGGGGAGACCGGGGCTAAACAGTCCGTTTTTTTTCGGTGCCGATTTTTAACAACAAAATAAATAATTGTAGTTAAATGTGGTATACCACTGTAAAGAGTGAACCTTTAGCTACCAAATTTATATAGGAAATTTTTGTCTACGTCGCTTTGTTTAACCGGTATAGAGCAAAAACGACAACGGTGGAAAAATTAAAATCTCAAAAATGCCGGGGTATAACAGTCTGCACTGCATTTTCAATACATATACGTACATCTAATTCTAAAAAATAATAGGATACATGCAATAATTGTTTTTTAAGAAAAAAATATAAAAATTTATTTAAAATTTTTATGCGAAACATTATTAAAAAATAGTTACGAGGGTTCCTCTTTCCGCAGAAGTCACTCGCCCGACTTGTTTCACTCCTCGACGTCCGATGACTCTATTCGGTGTCTGAACGGTTGTAATTCCCGTCTCATCCATATTCCATATGCAGTGAGACCAAAAATGCCTTGGAAATGCACCCGGACTGCTTACTGACCGATTAGCCCCAAACACAAGTTTCAGGTTTGATCGCCCACGAAATATTAGACATCAACGATAATGAAAAAACTACACTGGATTCGTATTCAGCATGCATTACTCTTTATAATGACGTACCTCGAGATTTGGAGAGCAAATATTATTGCAGATATTACAAAATTTCCACGCGCAGAAAATGTAACTTTCACCTTTCGAAAATACGTTTGCCCTCGTAAAAATCATAACACGGCAGGTAACCTGCCGAAACTCCGTTGGTCACATGGGTACTATAAGCAGCGTTTACAATGTTAATAGCGAGTTCGCACAATATACAGGTTCCGAGATATTTGATTAGACGTATTTAACCTGTAGACGTTTTTTAGCCCCGGTCTCCCCTATATAATAATAAAAATGTTTTGCTTCGGTTCACGGTTCGTACGGCTTTTTATAATTTTAAACTTTTTATATTTTCTTGTGATGCTACTTTATTTATACTTATCGTTTCAATTAATTTATTACGTCATTTTTTTTTCATGTTAAAATTACATTTATATTTGTTACATGATAGCTTATTTACATTCTGTTTTACAGTATATCTAAATAGGAAAAGAAAAACAGTTAATCTGTATTCTTTAAATAAAGTAATAATATTATATTTGCAAAGATTATAGTTTAACAAGTAGTAATATAAGTATCAAGAAAGTCATTTTAATATGTCGTTTAATAATTACTGAAATTAGCTTGTTTTTGGTATTATCAGTGATTATTTATTAAATCTATATAATTAATTATTCTCACACGTATATGCTGCTCTTTCAAGAGAAAACTCAATAGATAGATAGATAGATAGAAATGATACTTTATTACCCCAAGGGGTCTGAAAGGGCGTTTTGTAGGGACGGTTCCCAACCCTGTACAAATAACAATCTTAGTAGTACACAATATTTTAGAGCATAATCTCATTCATTAGTCTTCTTGTGGTCCTCGTCGTCGTTCGTATCCATGGGCAGCCTCTCCTCCATTTTCTTCGCGATCTCGTCGTCCGTGCTCCTTTTTGGTCTCCCACCTTCCTCCTCCTGTCGCAGCTCTTCCTCCCCTCTTTCCGCCTCTCCACCTCCTCCGGCTTGCCACTGTCCTATCTCTTTACTCTGCTTTCGCTTTTCCTCCCTTTCTATCTTCATCGTCCTCGTCTGAATCCATCAGAAGGCTCTCTTCCATCTTGCTTGCTATCTCTTCGTCTGCTGTCCTGTATAACCTTCCGCCTTCCTCCTTCCTCCTTTCCTTACTCCTTTCTTTCTCCTCTCTTTCTCTCACTCTCCTCTCTACTGACTTGTCCTCGTCCATTTTAATCCTTAATTTGTTCCCTTCCCTTCTTCTCGCCTCTAGCACCCTCGATTTATCTTCCTCGCTTCCCATCCTCACTAGGACCGTCACCCACTCTCCTCTTTGTCCTATCACGCTCACTTCCCTCACCTCTACCTTTATTTTCAGGCCTTCTGCGAACAGCTTTCTCACTTTCTCCCAGCTCGTTCCCTTTCTGATCCATCTATCTTTCTCTATTCTTATTATCACATTCTTCTTCCTTCTTTCTTTATCATTCCTCTCATCATCGGCCCACCATTTCTCTCCCTCCTGCCTGCCTCTATTCTCCTCGCTATCCTCTCTCTTCCTTTTCCCTGCGCCTTGTTCCAGTCTATGTACCTTTCTCTTCAAGCTCTCTATCTCCTCTCTCTGCTTCTTTGTCTCTTTGTCTCGTCTCCTTGTATCTTCCTTCGACTCTCTCACTAACTCCTTTATCTGTTCCTTTATCAACTTCTCCAGCGTCTCCTTCTCTACTTTCCCTCTGAACTCCATTTTCTCCTCTTGCCACTTTCTCTCCTTCTCCCTTGCCTTTATCCGTAACAGAAGATCGTATTTACCATCTACCGAACAGCCTCCTTTTCCTCTCTCCTCCCTCCATTCTGCCTTATTTCCTCTATCGCTTTCATCCATTCCTCTCCCTCTCCTTCCTCTCCCAGTAGCCTCCCTACCACATCTTGCCAGACCTCTCCCTCCCAGTTCTCCCATCTTGCGCATTCCTCCCAAATATGTTCCCATGTTTCCTCCTCCCTCCCACACATCCTACACATTTTGTCCTCCTCTTTTCCCCAGTATAGTCCTTCCCTGACTTCGTTACCAAGTCTAAATCTAGCAACCCTACTCCACCTTGCTTCCTCCCAACCCTTATTTAGATAGTTCGGTATCCCGTCCTCCCTTATAAAGAGAAAACTTAATATTTTGGGCAATAATAATATTAATTATAAAAAGGAATTAAATAAACATAAAAATAACGTTTAATTTTAAGTATGTTATCAACTTTATATCTCACCATTTGTCCTTGATGCCGACATCAGAAACGCGGCGTTCTCATCCTTTGGCGGAAAATAATAATATATGAGCAATCAAGTATAACGAGCGTAAATGCATTAAATATTCTCCTACGCGTTTTATGCGTATTACGTATAGCAATCTCGATATTGGTGCAATAATAATATATATTAGGGTAGACCGGGGCACGTTGTCACACGGGGCACGTTGTCACATCGGCTTTATTTAAAAAACTAATAACCAGAGGGCAGCACCCGTCATTCCCAAAACGTGTTAGTGTATGCCCATCTTTGGTGTGTTTACAGTGTTGAGATTGCTCCAGCCGTGTTGACGTAAAATCAACTTGAAAGTTTTTTGCGACCGTAAGTAAAATGTTATTGTCTAACATTCAACGTACTGGACATGAAGCTTATGTTTTTTCAGAATAGACCTTTATATTATCTTAAAGTATGTACTTTTACCTACCGCGTGCAATACCTAACCTTATGAATATCTCAAACGTGTCGGCCATGAGGCTGTTTGGAGTAAAAAAATGCTTTCGGGGCACGTTGTCACGAATTTTAATGTCATAGGTGCAATTGGGATATGGTGCGCTCCTACAAACGGAAAACTGCGAGAGCCGCAGTAGTCGATCTAGAAGTAATTCGTCTTGCTGTTAACGATCAATAAGTTGCGCATTCGAGTGGAATTCTTGTATTTAGATTAAGACGAAAACTTCGTGCTTTTTGTATTTTTTTGAAATAAAATAAATGTTTCTGTGAAGGATTTTACTTTTTTACATTGCAGCGCACTATAATCATACTATTATATAAAACCCGACTGTTTGTCCGTCCGTCCGTCCGTCTGTCCGCGAACTACTCATTCGTTAGTGGATCGAATTTTTACCAAAAGTATATGAAACAGGGGTAGAATTTCCCGGGGAGTGCCATGACGTGTATAGTTTTTCGTTACCGATTTTCTGGAAACCGGTTTTTTTTATATAGAAGACAAATGTCCTGATTGACTGACTGATTCATCAATGCCCAGCCCAAACCTTTGAATCGAATTTTTACCAAAAGTATATGAAATAGGGGTAGAATTTTCCGGGAAGTGCCATGATGTGTATAGTTTTTTGTTACCAATTTTCTGGAAACCGGTTTTTCTAATTTTTCCAATTTTTCCGGAAATAATTGACCGTATCTCAAAGAATTGTACATGAAGTAGGGGTAGAATTTCCCGGGGATTGCCATAAAGTGTATAATTTTTCGTTACCGATCTTTTTGGAAGCCGGTATTAGAAATTTTTCCAATTTTTCGGGAATTAATTGGATCGAATTTTTACCAAAAGTATATGAAATAGGGGTAGAATTTTCCCCGGTATTAGAATTTTTTCCAATTTTTCGGGAATTAATTGGACCGAATTTTTACCAAAAATATATGAAAACTATAAAGTGTATAATTTTTTGTTACCGATTTTACAATTTTTTGGGAATAATTGACCGAATCTCAAAGAATTCCATATCATATGTGAAATAAATATAAATTAAAAAAATAAATATAAATTTAAAAAATTAACAAATGATATCGTTCATAGGTCGAGCAATTTTAAGTGAATTATGTTATGAAGTTGCTGCTTTCACATATGATATGTCAAAATTGATAAATCAGTCACTTCAATTCGTGACTGTCACGAGCAATTAAGAAAATATTCGCACATTATAAGAAAGAGAGAAAGTCATTAAGAGGATATTCGCACATTATAAGAAAGAAAGAAAGAAAGAGAGAGAGAGAGAGAGATACAAAGAAAAAAGGTATGTATCTTAAATATTAATTTTCTTTTTATTTCATTTACGTGACCTGTCTCTTTGTTTTATTTCCTTTTTATTTCAATAATTGACTTTCTGTCTTTCCGTTTCTTAAGAAAAAGAAGGATATTCGCACATCATAAGAAAGAGAGAGAGAGAGAAAGAGAGAGAGAAGGGAAGAGAGAGAGAGAGAGAGAGAGAGAGAGAGAGAGAGAGAAAAGAGACAAAGAAGAAAGGTATGTATCTTAAATATTAAATCAAAATTTCCTTTTTATTTCATTATATGATATTATACTATTGATTATCGTTTCTTATGAAAAAGAAGGATATTCACACATTATAAGAAAGAGAAAAGAGAGAGAGAGAGTTTTCGATTTTTGTTTAAAACAACACATATATTGCGCAATAATACATTGAAAAAAAAAATGTACGTTACCTGTCTTTCCATTTCTTAAGAAAAAGAAGGATATTCACACATTATAAGAAAGAGAAAAGAGAGAGAGAGAGAGAGTTTTCGATTTTGGTTTAAAAAAATGAAAATGTACGTAATTGCCCTAATTTTCGCAAATTTTGTTTCATTTCTCATGAAAAGAAGGATATTCGCACATTATAAGAAAGAAATAAAGAGAATAGAATTAGAAATATTGCTATTATAAATTTATTGCAACACGTATATTACGCAATATATACATTGAAAAAAAATGTACGTGACCTGTCTTTCCATTTCTTAAGAAAAAGAAGGATATTCATATATAATTTCCTTTTTATTTCATTTACGTGACCTGTCTCTTTGTTTTATTTCCTTTTTATCAAAATCCATTTTGTCGCCGAGTCATAGACCAAAAATTACTAAAATAGAGTCAGAAGGATACATGTAGTCTTAGGACGTACTTTGCTAATGGGTTATACTGCTAAAACACGAACTATACGTCTGTTAAAGTCAACAACTAACGTCTTTTATTCCTTAAGTCTGACCTCAGGTACGTCGTGTTAACGACAAATGAAATCTTTTAAGAAAGTCGACTTCTCGGGCGAAGCCCGGGTAACCAGTCTTTTATTATTATATTTTTATTCAGCTTCTCATTTTACAATATCATCATATATTCCCATACAGCACAAAACGTCGTTTAAAATTTAACTAAATCTTTTATTGGTCTAAAGTTGCGTCTCAGGTACGTTATTAACGTCAGTTAACTAACATCTTTTATTAAAATGGTCTCAGGTACGTTATTAACGTCAGTTTAACTAACATTTTATTAGTCTATAATCTGACGAACCAGGAACGTCGAATGAAAGCGATTTAACTAACGTCTTTTATTGGTCGAAATTCTGACGTCTCAGGTACGTCGTGTTAACGTCAGTTAACTAACATCTTTTATTAGTCTAAAGTCTGACGTCTCAGGTACGTCGTATTAACGTCAGTTAACTAACATCTTTTATTAGTCTAAAGTCTGACGTCTCAGGTACGTCGTATTAACGTCAGTTAACTAACATCATTTATTGGTCTACAATCTGACGAACCAGGAACGTCGTATTAAAGTGATTTAACTAACGTCTTTTATTGGTCGAAATTCTGACGTCTCAGATACGTCGTACAATGGATAAATAACTAACGTCATTAAATGGGCACTAATCTAACGTTACTTGGACGTTATAGTTTGGTTAAATTGTCGAAGTGTTTTTATGGTTATACAAATGACGTCAATGGTACGTTATAATGAGGTCATTCTACGATTAGTTATTATTTCGTCAAAAAAGTCACGACATTTATACGTCTTAAGTTGGTAAAATGACGTCGTACCCAAAAAATGACGAATTATTGACGTCATATTAACGTCACCTTGTTACCTGGGTACTTCCCATGTAAATATCCCAGGTAGCACACATGGTCTTATTGACGTCAATTTAAGGTCATATTTCGTCCACGACGTCATATGTCCTTTATATGACGTGTATTTGGCGTCCTATTGTGGATATGAAAGTATGACGTCATGAAAAGGACATGAATTAGACGTCATTTTAAGACCAAATTTGGTACACGACAATTTTATTTTCATTTTTTGAGTTTTTCTTAATTAAAACAGACCCATACAGCATAGAAGCTTGCAAGACATTGCAGGAACGTTACAAGTTGCAATGTAATGTTGTAAAGACAATTGCAACATTTCGTTGAAATATTAGAACAACATTGCAGAAATATTATAAGAATAATTGAAAATATAATACTATAACTTACTCCGTGAACATATATGCACACACATACATAAAGAATATATTTTTTTTAGATTTATGTTTCTTTAAATTTAATTCCTAATTATTTTTCAACTTTGATTCAATTCATTAAATAAATTCTTTATTTTGTCAGGTAGCGTCTTTAGGCGTTATCATGCATGTTGTTAACGTTATTATATTAATATTATATTATGTTAAATATACGAATTTCATATTAATAATTATTGTACATTAATTGTAATTGCGTTATTATTTTTAATATTTACCGGTTATTATCATTACACGATTTTTGAACACTATAAAGAAATGTTATATAGAAGTATAAGCAACAAGGAAGCGTCAGAATCAAAGGATCACCACTAGTCCGTTCGATCATCGATGTCAAGCGACGTTAGGTGCGGTACTGACTCGGATGGGTGACCGCGCGGCTGTATGCACACACGACATATATATAATAAATGTATTTTTTTTTTCTAAAATTCTTAATTTACAACAGCATAACGGCATATACATACCTTTAAATGACTCATATTTATGTCATTTTTAAAGCATTTTTAAAATTATTATGAACATATTTTATTTTTTAAAACAATATTTCTAAAAGACTTTACAAATATTATTGAATATATTTATTTGCAATCTTTTAAAAATATTTTTCTGACTTGATCTGACGGACATAGAAACATCCTAAAAATATTTTTGTAAATTATTTTAAATTATTTTAATCTTCCTAAAAAATATTTTAAAAATATTTAAAAAACATTTTGTGCTGTATGGGTTATTATATTACACACACACTCACATACAATTTATTTACTTGTAACGCAACATTTGTATGCAACAACATTGCTCATCCCATTGCTATTGCATACGATTATCATAATAACATTTTGCATCTCGATAGTAATTGCATATCCTGTTTCGTACTTCCAAGGATTATCAAGGAGAGGCGTAGTTTATCGGCGTATATATTGCATGATAAATACTAAAAGTTCCAAGGATATAAGCGACTCTTTCTTTCTTGTTACTTAGTCGATTTTCTTTTCTTCCAGTGTGGAGTTTGAAAACGGCAATTTACATTTCCTCCTTGCGACGAGAAGAACTTGATGCTGAGGAGCGTCTGTCGTCTATTTATCTTTTCCGGTTTGCGTCACGCGGCTCATTATATTTAATCGCGCCGTGTCCATCGTCACCGAAGCAAGAATTACTCTGTCTTGTGGAACGCGTTAGAATTCTAAAAAGAATGATATATATATATATATGCATATATACATATACAGGATATCTCCTATCATGAGTGATCATCCGCTTTTACTTCCTAAAAGAGATAGACCGTGATAAATACATATTATACTGAACAGTTTAATCAAACTCTATTTTTTATTGTAAGCATAACGAGTAAAAGTTACGTGTGTTAGAGAATAGATAAGTATGTATAATCTTTTTGTATTAATGTGATTATTTTGATATGATAAAAATTCGATTTGTTCAAAGTACTCGTAATGTAATATGATTTAATTGGGATTGTCTTAAAAATAACACGAATTTTCTTGGTTTTTATTTTATTCTAATTTCGCGCTTTATGATATAGTTGACTTCTGATTTCTGAATTAATAGTTGATGGGTGTATACTGTCATCCGATCGAGAAGTCGAAAGTTGGTCACATTATTAACAAATATATTAAACGTTAATCAATAAATGATATCAATAATTAAGATGTTGTTAATTGACTTATAAAAAAGAATTACGACTGAAATAGTTTTAATTCTTGAAGAAAATATTCATAATTGAAAAAACTTAATAAAATTTTTTATGTCGTTAATTTAACTAAATTAATGAAGTTAAAATAATACTGTTTTGTGTTAAAATAATAAATTTCGACATACACGGTAGTTAAAAATAACAAAATGTTTATTTAACTCAAAATTATTTAATTCAAGGTATTGGTTGAAATTTCATCCGAGTTTCATCCTTCAATTATTTAACAATCGTTAATAAATATACAGCATACAATAAAATTACATCGATGAGATTTGACGCGATTTTTTAGCCGACGAATCGACGATGAATCGTGCTTTGTACAATTAAGATCGAAGATTAATGTTACTTTCAATAAAGTTGCTGGTCGCGACGGGGTCATCCTCGGTCGCACATCGTCCTTGATGAAGCGACTCGTTGACTTCGACGACTCGCACGTCATTGACTCCGATTAATCCCGTAACAAAGGAATGTAGAGTAAACAGAAGGGGCACGATAGGTCCTGATAGAATTAGTTGGAGCGTAGAAACGTTCAGAGAACAAATCTATTTCGCGAACCTACTTTTCTTACAAGATATTTCGAACTATCAACTTAACAAAATTGCGCCGCTAAATATCAATTTAAAAAAAGAAATAAACTTCATAAATGTTTGCACTTGTAAATGACTAAAATATTAAATTTTTTAAATTAAAAATAAATTGTTTTCTGTACATTTTAAGCTATATAAAATAATTTTTGCGTGTTTACTCTGAAAATATTATTAGCAAATTATAGTACTAAAATAAATTAAAATAGCAATTAAAACAGATATGTCGCAGTATCGTGATTTGTAATCGCAAAAATCTGTGGACATGTTTATGAAGAGAAATGCATCTTGTTCTCAGGATTCTATTAGCTTACACATAGCGTCGTAAATTATCTCTATCGTGAATGTATGTTTTAACTATCGCGTAGCGAAATTGAATGATGTGTGCTGCAAAGTACATATCGATAGTGAAGGAATGTGATGAAACACCTACTTGATATACCTTCCACTCGATTTAATTCTACGACGAGTATATATATTCCTTCAGACTCGGATATATCGGTTAATCGGCTCCTCGGCTTCGCCGCGAATTGATTTCATGCTCGATCGCACCAGACTCTGGGTCATCCGCGAGTCGTAACTTTCCGAAGTGCCTCGATTACGATCAGTATGTCGAAAAGGATAAGAAAAGCATAATTCTAATCAACCGCTTCAAGAATTCAAAATAGATCTTTTATTTTTTAGATTCAATTCTTTCTATTTTAATCTATTTCAAAATTCCTATCCTATATATATTATAAACATTTTAATCTAATATATAGATAGTATTTATTTTAATTTTTATCATTGTGTGTGTGTGTGTGTGTGTGTGTGTGTGTGTGTGTGTGTAGTTTCAATTCATAAATAAATATTTTATAAAGTTTTAGTTTATTGTTTTTAATGTTAATTTTTACGTTGACGTCAATTTTAATTTATTATAAATTTCACTTTTTATCTCATGTATATTGAGTTAGACAAAAATCTTCTTGATTCTTTTTTAAAGACATTTAAAATCGATTCTTTTGATTACTTTGTTATCTTTCAAGAAATGTTCATTATTCCGTTTTCACTTTAATTTATATATTTTATATTTTCCTTTATGTCGAACAATCGAGGGAAACGACACTCGGAGCACTTGTTTCCTCCGGTCGCTGACGTAAACTCGTATCCTCGTCGAACGTTTCACTCGTCGATTCACAACGCGAGATCGCGAGGTCGGCTCATCCACAATCTATTCTTCCGAGTACACCCGATTACTATCGCGATCCTTATCGAGAACCGGAATTCTCAGCCGCTTGAAAACGTAATCGTCGCGCAAGAGCGATTGGCACGAGTTGGCGCAAATTCGAATTCGTCAGTCGATCTCAATCGATTACAAGTTTGACATCCCAAGGGATTGCCGGATCCCTTGGGAGGGCAATCTGAACTCGGATCAACGAGGCGAGGTCACGTGACGAATAAAAAGTCAATACGGAAGGAGCATTCGCTACCTGCGAGGAGATCAACGACGAGGACGATGTCGACGACGCGCGACGCCTCCGCGCTTTGCCGTTTCGACGATCGGCGGAATTATTTATAGACGCGCTCAAGGGGCAGACAACAAAGGCGCGTATCGCGGCGCATTTAACGCTAAACGCGACTGCCCGAGAGACACTTGCCTTTCATCCAAACGATTTTACTTTCATTAACGTGCTTAATGAAAGACTTTAAATTACACACGAATTTCCCGCCTGCAGCATCTCTTTGGGAATTCATTCATGTTTCATTTTTTTATTCTTATAATAATTATTACAAAGCTTCAACAGTTACTCATGTATCATTCTCTTGGATTATAAAGAATATCCAGAGAATAGAACTTTTGAAAATTACTTATTTTACTGCCTATCTCTAGAAAATTATCAAGTACCTATACTTAAAAGTTTAGATCAGTAATTATTAATAGACCGTGTGACTCATGTTAAATTACTCATTAAATTTGCACTCGTTATTCACGCACAAGCAGTGTTTGTCATAGATGATTTCAAAATAATCTGAGATAAAGATAAGTTAAAAATCCGTAAATTTATCTCAGGTGAGATGAAGATTATTTTGTTTTTAATGAATCTAGATAAAAGATGAGATGGTTATCGCGATTTATCTAGATAATTTTTTAGATAATTTTGTGGCTATGAGAATAATCATAAAAATTTATAAAAAGAATTACGTATATTATAAAAAGGATTTTAAAACAGTACTCACAATTTTATTTTAAGTTTTATTTCTCCAAAATAAAAGTTTTTTAAATATTTTATCTGATAAGCGGTTTTGATAGGATATACTTATTTGTTGTGCTAAACTAAAAAGGGGCACTTTACTGGCACCGACAATAGCAGGGATGTATTATATTTAAGAAAAATATTTTTAACATTTAAAAAATTTATAAGAGATTGGAATTATTTCGATTTAGATTCCAAAGTTCTTCAATGTTATCACTAATAATTATTTGCTTATTACTCTTATTTCATTTTCAATATTGCGAAAGAAATCTTTCTCTTTGCTACTACTAGAAGTTTATCTATTTTTGAGTGTAATAATTTGAGTTCTTCCAGTATGAATAATATAATCTACTTCTTTCAATCAATTCAATCAAAAAATAGGTCTATACAATTTTACATATATAACGTTCTGGAATCCAATTTAATTTAAAAACGGCGGTAAAGAAATAGCAGGAAGAATAAAAATTCTACTATCTTAGATAATTTTTAGATAAAATAACATGATTTTTTATCTAAGATAAAGATAAATATACTTTGTATTTTTTTCATCTAGTTAAGATAAAGGTGATTCCACTTCTTTATCTGAATAATAATTTAGATAATTTTATCTAAATAGCAAACACTGCGCACAAGTAATGCGAATCAAGCGAGAGAAAATATCTGTATGTCCTGGTATCTAAGGAAATTACATGCGATGAATCACTGTGGCAGTCAAAATATCAATTATGCAGCCAAACTCAGACGAGCGTCGTTTAACGTTAAACGCAGCTAAGTGCTCGTGATACGTTGGATGATTTAGCGCGCTAGAGTATGAAACAAAGATCCAAACGCGCCCGCCCGAATCTCGTGCACAAAGTACGTTCTTTGTGCTGCCCTAGCAAGACTCCAAAATTGGCACAGTCACAAATTTACCCCTCGTATACGCGATAGAAAATAAATTAAAACGCAGGATGAAAACCTGCATTCTCACCACACACACGTAATTAAAACGCCAAGTGTCTCGTTTATCTCGCGCTTTCACTTCAGATAAGTTTTTTTCGCGGCGAGCAAATCGGTCTTCGACACCTTCGACGGGAAGGACGTGTTCGCGTTGAAGAGACGAAGCAGAACGCGCGAGACAAAGAGATTCGAGCCGACTCTCGGTTCGGTTGGCGGTCGCGAATCAACTAACTTCGCGAGCCGGTCGTTTAAACACTATAGTCGCGCCTGCAAGCCGGGATACGGCCACCTTATGCGCCATCCGCCTATAGTCTACGGCGAATATCGCGCGAGCGACCGTATAGATAGGACGGGGTTCCTGCATCCCGCCGGCGCGGCCGCGCCGCTGCGTATATATGCGTTGCGCCTGCATGTGTGTGCGAGATTGCGAGATTTGCACGGCGAGAAGTTACCTATAGGTACGTAGGCACGAAATGTTGCACGCCTACCTACTTAAAGTTAGGCCTACACTCGATGATCGTCTATCGAAAGAATGGACAAGTGGACGAGCTCGTAAAAAAAAAGGATCATTATATTCCGAATGAGAGAAACATAAAGAAAAATAATATTCTTTGGAGTGGATGAATAACGGTCTAAAAATGAAAGAAAAGGATGAAACGTAAATCTCTGGATAAAAATAAAATTCTGAAGAGAATAAAATATGTATGTGTCTACTTGTGAAGCTGAGTAAACGTTGGTTCATCCTCGAATAAGCGTGCGTCCAAAGAAAGTAGATTAGTAGTAATTAAAAGTAGATATATTCCGAGGGAGAAAAAATATAGATAACAAAAAATGTAAAAGAGAAAAGTTATAAATAAAATAAAATATGCACATCTATGTTTAGAGTTTATACAGGTTGGAGAAATCTACCGAAAAAAATAGATAAATAGACATTGATAAAAATGTTTCATGTTTGTCAAAGATTTGAGATCCTGATTTTTCTAGCTAATAAATTTTAAAGAGAAAACATGATAAAAGAAAGTATTTTCGAAAGAAAAAATAAAGCTATGTAAATAACTCGAATAAAATTAACGTCCATTAAAATCTGTAAATTAATGAAAAGGTTACTTTGATCTTTATCTCAAGAATAAAATTCAAGTTTCTTTCACATGATTTCAGTTTAAAAAATTCTTTTTTCGAATTTATATTAATCAACGTAAAAGTTATCAATTGTATTAGTCTAATCAATTCTATTAATCTGTGCATACACACGTGATTAAAATCTCCTATGACGTGCCAGCAAAACCTTTCATAAAAATATGAGACTCAGATGCAATATGATGATTTATGTTAGATGCCGGTTTTTCAACTAGTAATCGCCAGCTATTTTACTCATTACAACCAGTCGGGATCGTCATGTCGGTATCTAGTTGTAATGCATCAGTACAAGAAATTTAATTTTCTCTCGCTAATATAAAATAATTCTGGGTTATCATTTAATATTACCTATGCACATATATCAAGCTATTAATGATTGTGTAACATAGCCTATTCTTTGAAATATAAATATAATTAATCAATATAATTGTGTATTGATTACACACACGCGCGCGCACGCAATTTTTCTAAATTTCATATATGTGAATAACTTTTGGACACAAAAATGTCTTTAAAGTACATCTATAGCCACAATAGTTGAGATATTTATTACTGCATTTACGTTTTCTAATATTCTTGCATTTACATCGTAAACTAGGAAATTGTGCTGCCGTTAATCGCCTTTGGCGAAATGCAACATGCGCTTCGCGGGATTATTGTAGCGAATTTCCAGCCGAATAAGCTCTACATCTCTCGCTGAATTTTCAACGGCGGAAGTGTGCACACATCAATCCCGGGCTCTGCATAATAACGCGGTGCAGAGCATTAGCATGTAATCGTTAACGACTGATAACGGCGCGCAATGTAATTCGTGCGGATTAATCATGCCATTTGGTACCGCTCTCGCTTATGTACCTCCGCTGAGTGTTTAATCGCGGTCATTTCGTGGAATGAAGTCGATCCACAATGCGTCCAAAGTATAGATAGCAAGAGAGAGAGAAAGAGCGAGAGAGCAAGAAAGCGAGAAAGCGAGAGAGCGCGGAGAGAGCAAGAGAGCGAGAAAGCGAGAGAGCGGGAAAGCGAGAGAGCGAGAGAATTGGACTAAATATTATATTAAATATTATATTATACGATACATATATATCATATTAAATATATCGTACAATTAAATATATTTATTTAAAGTTCGATTTATAATTTTGATTAACGTTATTTACAATATATAACACAATAAATAGTTATTATAATGTATATAATATATACGGTAGATAATATTACATATATGTATATGTAATACTTTTATACATATATTACACATATATTACACATATTTAAAAGTATTACACATATGTATATGTGTAATACTTAAGCATTAATATTCAACTATAACAATATTTTTTAATCTTTTGTTCTTTTAAATTACAAATTTAGGTAAATGCAAATTTTATCCCATATTCAAAGACATTGAATAACAGTCGACAAAATTTGGTGAAAGTCGGATCAATATTTCGTTGAATCAATGTTTTCATAAAACATTTCGTGCGTTGTATATGATTACAGAGATGATTCAGAAACGATAAGGTAGATTGAAATCAGTCGACACACATATTTTTGATTATAATCGCTTTTCTTGCGTGTTTGTCGCGTTAATATATAGCTTAATCTTTTTATAAAAGGATTATTATTGTTGTATGCCTTGAATATGTCCTTCATGACTATATACATATACTGAAGTTTCGTGATTATATGTATACATATTTTGGCTGTGAATTTTAAGAGGAAATACACAATGGACGCTATACATATCTTAATAATTACATATTATTAAAATAAACTAAAATTATCTTTCATAAAAAAACTAAATATTTAACAAAGATTTAATATCTCCTTTTTGGTGTGTATAATTTACGTCCGTTAGTTCTTTAATTGCTAAATATATAATACATATATATATATATATATATTATATATATTAGGGTGGTCGTTATATATTTACTCGACAAAAAAATTTTTTTTTTAATTTTCTTTGCGGCACTCCCCAGAATGTTTCCAATTCGCAAAAAAATAATCCCAGCCAAAGCTCAGCTCGATCGGATAACGGAAACCCGTGCCCCCGGCTCTTTAAACATTTAAATTCCCTTGTATTAAAACTGTTTACACAATTAACATTGATTTTTAAAGTGTATTTTCCACAAAAATCGGCCTAAAAAACTTTTCTTTTTTATTTAACATATGTGTGCCTTGCTTTTCTGCACCGTTTGAGACCTTATACGTCTTATTTAAATAATTAGGTGAATTATTAATAACTAAAAATAAAAGTAAATAGTTATTTCATTTATTGTATCCTGACAAAGTTGGGAGCCCCTCGGACCCCTATTCTAGGAGGGGACCTGAGGAGACTTAAGAAGGGAAACCACTATGACGGCCGGAAAAGCTATTTTCGTGAATTTGCTTTCGCGAGAAATAATAAATTTAATGAAATTGGTTTTTTATTTCTTTAAAGTATATATATTGAATATATTGCAAAAAAAATCGTTGAAAAATATTAATATTTGCGCCTTTAGCGTGTGGTACGGTGTACCTCTGCAAAAAAATTGTGGGTGCGCGGGCGCTCATGTTCCGTCAGAACGGAATGTATAAAATAAAAAAATTTGGTGTCATTTTAAACTATACGAATGTAGTTTCAGTTAAGCGTACGGATTTTTTGAAATATTAATCTTTAATAAAATGGCGCAGTTCTAAAAAAAGGTCGAAATTCAACCGAAAATTTTTTCACTTTTTTAATTGTTTTTCAAAAACTAATCGTCCAATAAAAAAATCGTACGCTTAACTGAAGACAATTTTGTTATAAACATTCTGTCCAAATTTCAAGTCATTCGGATAAAAATTGGCCGAGATACGCGAGCGCCCAGCTACAAAATTATAGTTTCGAGAAAAACGCGTTTAAAGTTTTACAACTGATTATTTTATATAGAGTAATAGAGTAATCTTTTAATTTTTGTTCTTCTTTTGGCTCTAAATATACTACTATAACTTTTGTAGCCCATACATATTTTTTCCAGCTGATCAAGCAATAAATGCAATAACTATTTTTATTTTTTAGTTATTAACAATTTACTTAATTGTTTAAATGAGACGTATAAGATCTCAAACGATGCAGAAAAGCAAGACACACATGTTAAAAAAAGAAAAGTGCTTTAGGCCGATTTTTGTGGAAAATACGCTTTAAAAACCAATGTTGATGGAATAAACAGTTTAATACAAGAGAACTCAAATGTTTAAAAATCCGGGGGCACGGGTTTCCGTTATCCGATCGAGCTGAGCTTTGGCAGGGATTATTTTTTTGCGAATTGGAAACATTCTGGGGGGATGCCGCAGAATAAATTTAAAAGTCGAAAAATAAGGACCACCCTAATATATATATATAATTTCCATTAATGTGACGTTCTTGTTAAAGGAAAGTTACAAAATTCAACAAGAAATCGTACAGTTATTCTGAGCCACAAGGTATATATTCGATATACATAACATGGTTGTTATATTAAAAGTTTCACAATAGTCCAATATTGAAAACTTCGTAAGAAAAAGAAGACTATAGTTGCCCCTCTTCTCGGCGACGTTCTTCGTTCGTTTTTTAGCTTCTTATTTGGCGGGATGTCGATAAAGTAACCGAGGTTCTGAACTCGTGCTTTCGAATCGTCTGGGCGCCTTCTTTTCGCGTGATAACGGAATTCCCTTCGCTCCGAAAGGGAAATCCAATTAGAAGAAAAATCCCCGGTCGCCTTGAATAAACGTCGCGCTTTCTTGATCGATCCGTGAATGCCTATTATTTGCGGCTCTGAATACCTTTTTCGCGTAAGCATTCATTACTTTTAATTCTATTAACGTAAATATAGTAATAGTTATAGATAATTAAAACAAGCTGTTAGTACAAAATTATAAAATTATTAATATTGTCAACGCTCATTATTACTGGATTATTTAAAATAAACTATTGTATAATATTTTTATGTAATTTCTGAAAATTTTTCTTTTTTCTTAAAAATAAATATTTAAAAAATACTTTAAAAAGAATATTATTATACACTATATTTATTTATTTATATATTGTGCTTAGTCATTATTAAACATTTTACTAGGATATTTTATATATGCAGATTAGTGAAAAAGAGCAATTAATAACTAAGATTATGTTATTTATAATATCCAATATATTTATACCTAACATATGTTGCAGTATGAATATATTGGATATTATAAATAACATAATTTTAGTTATTAATTGCCCTTTTCCACCAATCTGCATATAAAAAATCCGATGTCTATAGTCATGCATTACTTATTTTGTGAAGTAAAATTATTTTACTCTCGAGTAAGTTCTATCTTAAAAATTAATAGATATATCAAAGAAATAGAATTTAATTCTTATAAAGAAATCTTCTAAATTCTTTTAAATAAATTTATAATACTTGCATTTAATATTATTAATTTAAATTAAATAATAACTTATAATTTTGATTTAGACTTATATTTTTGTCATTATAACATGCGTGTGTTATCATTTTTATTATATATTTTTTCACATATCCCTGCACGAAAAATTATATTTTATAAAGCCTTAAAAATATAAATTGAAATCTAAACACATACGCACACGCACACGCACACGCACACAACACACACTACATGCATACACAATACATATCGCAAAGAAATACTTTTTGAAGGACTGTCCCTTGCGAATAAATAGATGTTGCGACCGAACGAAATATCAGGGATATCTTGTACATATTTTATACCTATCGTATACGCCATTCTTTCGAGAGCGATGCAGAATCTGGTTCTTCTCCGTGAATGGCGATGCGGCGAGGAACAGGATCGGATGAGAAAAATCCGGCGGAAAAAGAATACGAGTCTGAGATCTGTGACGAAGATGACGAGGAAGGAGGATGCAGCCTTCGCAAGAAATCGGGAGCCGTTTCCCGGCTTCTGCCGGCCAGTGGAAGAGTGAAGGTCGCTTTCGGCCAGTCGGTCGGCTTCCACAAATAGCCATTGATACCACTGTATCTCGTTCTTTGTTCGCTAATCGACTCGAGAAAGCAATTAGACGTATGGACACGTCTAGCATGTTAGACGTAACCTACGTCGGGTTCAATCCTATCTTACTTTTTCTCTTATACACACGTGCACTAAGAGAAAAAAAATAGTTGCAGTTTCGCCAGTTGCTATAATTTCACTATAATTTTTAGTTATTCTTATTATTTATTTTCGGTGCTAATTACATTTTTATAGTTATTTTAATAATACGAATTATAGCTGACCCACACTACATTTTGTTGTCATAGCTTTAACATGCATTCATTCAACCATATATAACATGCATGATTTTATGCACTATAATCTAGCTGTGATTTATGTATAGTAAGTCGTACTATAAATATGATGAAAATAACCATAATCAAAAAATACATATAAGATATTATTTTTACTAATGATAAAAGTTAATAAAATTTACACATTCAGCTATTTTTCTTTTTTTGACACGTACAAATATCTGACATAATAGAAATGCATCCTGAAGAAGATTCCGCAAAGAAAGGAAGCTTGGAGTATTTCTTAATAGATTTCAGGTCTTAATTAGAAGGTTAATAGGTTAATCATCGTACTAACAAACGCGATTAGTTTTTCGGTCAGCAGATGTGAAAACTGTTTATTGCTCATTTCAAGATAAATTCTCGGTGGCGACTTTATGAGACCTCTCCTTGTTCCGTTCTATCAGTAGGAGCTAATAGAAACGCGTAGTAGACGATTCGCGCTGTGAATCGCTTCGCGGGCTCATTAATTCCGTGAGTGGGCTCTTTGAGTTTACTGAAGACCAGCAGATGCAAGTCGACGCGGAACCGTTCCGCAAAGAGAACAGTTGAACTGTCAGCTAGAGAGGAGTTAAGATGACGATTCGTCAGCGTCTTGATTCATTATATATGGAGAAACGCAAATCACTGGAACTTTCTGATCGCCGAGACTTGAGAACTGCATGACAGAAATCTGTTGTATTTTCCGTATTTTATCAATACTAATATATAAAATTCTTACGGGTGGTGTATGTTTGAAAGTTATTAACTTAAAAACTATTCAACCAAATCTTAAAGATATATATGAAATAGGGGTAGAAAAAACTGAGGAATAATAGAATTCAAAAAATTGCTAATAATAAAGGGGTTACCGATTTCTGTCTAAAAAAATCTACGTGATTGCTCTAATTTCCGCAAATTTTGAGATATCGAGCTAAAATTTTTTTTATGGATGGAGTATCATTAAAGATAGGTTGGTATTGAATTTGGCGAGAATCGGTGAAAGGGATGCCGATTTTTGCCTAAAAAGTGTATAGTTATACATGTCCATCTTATATATAGAGTATCATTAAAGGAAGGTTGTTTTGAATTTGACGAGGATCGGTATAGGGGTTACTGATTTTTGCTTGAAAAATGTTAAGTTATTTGATGGATAGAGTAGGTATCGTTTAAGAAAGGACGGTATCTAAAAGACGGTATTGAAAAAACTCCCTAATAACTTATTTAGTACCGGTGTTCTTTTAATAATTCTCTATTTACTTACGGGTGGTGTATGTTTGAACGTACCACTAAAAAAAACGCCTTAATAATATATAGTACCTCATAGGTGACGTGGAAAGTTATTGAAAATATGTGTTTATGAATCATACATTGGTGGATAAGATTAGCTAGAACACAAATGTAATAACACAAATAAAGTCGTTTAAAAAAAAGATGCCCGGGCGAAGCCCCGGGTAACCAGCTAGTATTCTATATTTTGTATTGTAGGGGAGAGTTGGATATTACCGAGCCCCTAAGAATTGAAGCGTACGTATATCTAAGCTTAGAAATGTTTCAAAAAAACAAAATGTGCAGTTTTAGATAGGTAATTTATTTGGCTATCCATATATAAAAGTAATAATCTTCAAAGTTAAACACAAACTAAAATATTAACAATAAAGCATATAGGCTCTCTAGATTAATACAATGTGAATAGGTGAGGCAATTAGAGCCAAGCGCGGTAGTCAAAGCGCAAAACAATTTAAAAGTAATAAATAGATATATTAACGAACGTTTCGACACATTTTTCGTGTCCTCTTCAGCGTTAAAAGTTACATAGTCAAAAACGAAGATTTACAGAAAGTCGAGTATAAGGCGTAGTCATCGACAAATAAAGTATAAAGGACGCAGTCTAAGAATAAAATTAAATCAGGATGTACCATAGTCGAAAGCCCGACATGCCGGTGTGCAATCGCTCCACATCCATCTCATCCTCGAATAATCTCGCCAGGTTGAAAGACCAAGTGGGTGAAAGATTCGAACCATGCCTGTACCATTAACGAAGTCACGATGTGGCAAGGGCGTAAATTATCTATGTTGATTAGATGACTAATGAATTTACTTACGGAGCAACTGCAGACCAGAATATCGCACCGCGAAAGCGACAAACGCCTCACATTGTAACGAGCTAACCGTTCGACGCGTCGCGAGTGAGTGAAGCATCGGTAGGAAGGTTAACACAATATACACCGAGGGAGGGGATAGATTATCGTATACAGTCGTTCTAAATTTTTGACAGTCTCTCGATCACACTTAGATACGTGTCAGGCAGACCCTCAGCATCAGTCTGCAAATTCAACCCTTTCGCCTGCCTTTTTATACATATCATCTCAGAAACTGAACGTTTATAATAATAGGATTCGTGGTCTAAAATTTCAACGTTCTTCCAATCGAAATCGTGATTACATTCTACTCTATGCTCGGTTATGACAGAATGATTCGGAGTATTCCAATTAATATGATTACGATGCTCCCTAATTCTAGTTTGCAATTGCCTACTAGTTTGGCCCACGTAAGAAGCATCGCAATCATTACAATTAATCTTATATACTACGTTACATTTATTAGACCGTGGAAGACTATCCTTCTGCGCCTTGATGAATGTGCGCATCTTATTTAGGCTGTTATACGACAGTCTCACGTTCAATTCCCTTATGGCGTTCTTAAATTTTTCTGTAATCGTCGGGATGTACGGTAAAGTGAAAAAAGAAGCAGCCTCCTCTTCATTCCGTCTCACATTCGTATTCGAGTCTCTGTTAAATAAAAACTTAAGACGCTCGCGCAAGATCCCATAGATGAATTCCAGTGGATAACAATTATTAAGTAAGATTCCAATGACCAGACTGAGATTCTTAGCATGCAAGGACGGGTGCGATAACAAAAATGCTCTATCTATTAAGCCTATGGCCGTCCCTCTTTTTTGGCATACCGGATGCTGCGACATAAAATTTAGATACCTGCCAGAAAAAGTTGGTTTATGGAACCAATCAAATGTTAGCCTATTGTTGTTCAATATCATCGTGATCTCCAAAAAATTTAACTTATCATCTTCACCGATTTCTATGGTGAATTTCAGCCTAGGATGGAAGGAATTAAAAACATCTAAGGTATGCTGCAGCAAAGTCGACGGTGCCGCCAGTGTTATGTCGTCAATGTATCTTTTATAAAAAGGAGGGATGTATTTTAAGGTGCAAAAAGCTATAGTTTCCAAATCCTGTAACACAATGTCAGCAGCCATGGGGGAAAGAGGAGAACCCATGGGAACCCCGAAAGTTTGCCGATAAATTTTCCCATTGAACATAAAAAAGGTGGAATTTAATATCAGCCTGACCGCAGTAAAAAACTCCGATTTCGGTATATTGCAATTTTTGGCAATAAAATTCCATCTGACCGATATGCTGTCCAGAACCCTTTCAATGGGTACATTCGTAAATAAGGAAACAACATCCAATGAGATC
This sequence comes from Temnothorax nylanderi, assembly GCF_030848795.1. Classification (NCBI taxonomy): domain Eukaryota; kingdom Metazoa; phylum Arthropoda; class Insecta; order Hymenoptera; family Formicidae; genus Temnothorax; species Temnothorax nylanderi. The sequence goes on along the minus strand of NW_027249613.1, from coordinate 27,151 downwards.
AATTTGTAGCCATCGTTGACATGTATGCTCGCAAGTTCTTCCACTAAATCGATGCTATTCTTTACAAAGCTGCGGGCTATCGGGAAGCTTTTGAACATTATACGGTGGAGGAAGGAGGCCAGATCATATAGAGGGCTATTTATAGAGGATATAATAAGTCTAAAAGGGCAATTAGGTTTATGGATTTTAGGAAGTCCGTATGCCCGCGGTAAATTCCCGTCACTACAATAAAGAGATTTGTGCATTGATCCTGTAATATAATCTGTAATATATCTATTTATTACTTTTAAATTGTTTTGCGCTTTGACTACCGCGCTTGGCTCTAATTGCCTCACCTATTCACATTGTAAAATATTAACAATTTTCCAAAAAATGAGAAAACGCGGTATTACCGAACTGGTCTGATAATAACGTGCCTATAAAAATTACTCTGGCTTCAGCCAGTGACATAAAGTAGAACACAATAACAAAATGTTTTTTTTATATTTATGCATTAATATCGTCTAGTAGGTACCTACATATAAAAATAAGTGAATGTATTAACAAATAACGATCATTATAAATTCAAATCAAAACTTAAGCAACGATCTTTTTTGTAAGCACCTTAAATTGTAAACTAAACAGTCTTGGTAGCTCTTAACACACAGTTATTGTTAAACCTATTGTCTATGAATTACAAAAACAACTTTAAAATCTTATCAGTCTCCAAAATTCAATCAGTCTCCAAAATTCAATCAGTCTCAAAATTTCAACTTTAGGCGCGAAATTATCAAACTCAATCATTTCACTTTACAACCTTAAAATATATAGAAAAGAAACGCGTGTTTCTAAAATCATTTTGCAACCTAATTTTATAGTGCTTTAGCCTATCAAATGCGTCAAATTTAATTCTGTAGTGTAAATATTATATTACTCACCTCTTATCGAAACTACCAGCAAAATTACAGTGAATAAGCAGAAAATCTTGCAGTGCGCAGTGTCTTCACATGGATGGCCAGAATGAACTGACAGCGCATTCGCGGGGGGTATTCCGTGTTTAGTCTATGATATTAAGATCATTGTAAGCGCGTAATACAAATAGTTATTGAGTTAAACAGTGGCGCGGAATTGTCAACCGCGCGGTAATATCCAACTCTCCCCTATTGTAAAAAAATCAAGTTACGAGATTATATACATCAGAAAATAATACATTATAATAAAATAAAGCAATTGTGATGTTAAATAAATTCTAATATCATTATTTATCAATTTATTATAATCGTCACCATACCGTTAAATAATATTATAAATGATATTAATAATATATTGCGATAATAATTTTATTATTACATTACTATAATAAGTAAAAATATCATAATAATAATAATAAGAAATAAATATTTATTTATTTCATTACATCTATATAATAATATTTTGTATTAATTTGTTATTAATTCTTATTTTAATATTAATTAATTTATTATTATATATTTATCAATTTTATAATATAACAAAATAAATATTGTGTGTGTAATAATAAGTAAAAAATAAGTTCTAACAATACATGGTACAATTTCGATTATAAAAATATTTTTAAAATTAGAATTTTGAGAAATTATACATAAAATATTGTCTTAATTTCCATTACAAGTTATAAATTGTCCAAACTGGACGATATAAGTCTCCTCCAAGTAGACATACTATCTCGGATGGAGAGATTGAACGAAGGAGAGCGATTAATTTTACGAGCATAATCAAAATTCAATAACAAAGCTAATTTTTCCGAAAATACAAATTATGAACAAAAAAAATGTTGTTCTATTATTTTTACATTATACTAAAAAATTATAGCAGGAGTCATTAGAAATCACCCTTTTTTCAATTGTTCTGAAATATACACGATGTTTCAAGATCCATAAGGCTAAACTTCAGAGGATGGTAGATCTCACCAAGAGATTCAATTTTTGTCAAGAAAAACCCGTGTCCTTCGATGCGTCCTAAGTTACGAGTATATATTTAATATTAATTCCTTAATATATTAATATTTAATAATAATATAAAATTAATAGAATTTTAATATATCGCTCAAAATATAATCTTATTATTATATTTTATTTTTGACTATTATTTTCAATTTATCTAATATATATCTCTTTTAGAAAAATATTTTTTCTTTGTTATTTAATATATTAGATTTTTTCGATAATTTCGATATATATAAATCACACATATATTATATAATCTTTGCAATAAATGTATATTATTAATAATACGGAAGAACAAGCAGAGTGCAAAGAATATATGTATAATCACGCAATAACATTAAAACATTAACAGCTTCTTCAGATAATCCCGAGTAGATAAAATATGCCGTATCCGCACTTTTCTGGTACTCTGAAGGAAAGTATTTCTAGTCGAGCAGAAGAAAGAGTATGACTACAGAGTATTATGCCGCGTGATCCGCACTCCGTTTACTATCTTCATCCTCCTGAGAAAGTCTGGAGTGCAGCAGCAAGCTGTGCGACTGTGTACACACACTTATCTCGCGCAACGCGCAACTTGGATTATCCGTGGCGTGATATACAATCACCATAAATCGAGCTGCTAAATCGCCTCTTCTCCTTTTTTTTTCTTTCTTTCGCGCAACATTCATACGACTTCAGCTTCGTCTCCTTCGCATTCGATAATCTTTTCGCGCCCTCTTGAAGGGCTCGTCTCGAGGATCACGACGCATTTTTCGCAGTCGTGAGACGGTCGCTTTAATATAGAAAAAATGTCTCCTCCTACCGAATTTATGACCCGCACCCTACCGCTCATTGTAGATCAGAAACAAGGCCCGGGAGGCTGTATTTAATATATTCTGGAATATTTGCGTTTGAATTGACGGCGTCGAAGGTAAATGTTAAGTATTAATCTTGCTAAAGAAAATAAAAAAAATAATAATAATCAATAAAAGTAGAGGTAATCATGTAAAACGTATAGAAATAATCAATAAAATAGATAATAAAAATAAGGTAATAAATTATACTGGGCACAAAAATAAATTTTGCAATTAAAATATATTTCTTATATGTTGTAACTTTAATCAGAAGTGTACAAATGATAAAAATGATTGAGCTATAAAGGTACTTCAAGCTTTAGCTTTTCGTTCTATTTATTTGACATTTTTTCGTGTCTCCTGGAAGAGATTTAAAATAAAAAGGGGGATATTTAGAGGGGAAAGCGTGGGGTAAGTACCAAAAACGGTCTCTCCGTCAGAGAGACACGAATAGGTCTCGGGAAAATCGTTATCTTTCATTTTTCACTTCATAACGCCTTAACAATAACGCCGTATTCCAACCATCCCATTGTCAGTGGTTAAAATGCGCACAGTAGACAACCCCTAAGGCTCCCTTCGCGTTGGAAAGAAGAAGACAAGAGTCTTTCTCTGACCCTTTCAATGCTTTTGCCACATCTATTAAGCTGGCACAGTTACTGCAGCATAATCGAATAAAATATAGACATAAATTTAATGCTTTTTTTCTACTAATTTGTTATCTTATACACATAATTTTATGTGTATAATAATATGTATAATAATGTGTATAATAATGTGTATAAAAAAATATAATAATAAATGTGTAGAAATGAGATGCTTATATATAAGTATCAAAGATTACTTCAATTTAAAAAGACCAAAACCCATGGTCGAAAAAGTCTTGACGATTAATCTGACCAAAACCAATGGTCGAAGTGTCACGACATTATCCAAACGTTGTCGAATATAAAAATAGAGTCTTTCTCGTTTATTAATTATTAGCGACACAAATACATATAATTTTCTGATATAATTTTATGTTTTATATGTACCTATATACTGTTGTAGCTTAAAATTATATGTACATATATGTATAGTTGCGGGAGTTATCTCATACGTAGAATAATGAAAGAAATCAAATGTTGTAAAAAGAAACAAAAAATATTATTTAAAAAAATTTGATTGTATTTTGTAGACGTATTTAATTTGGCAAATTTGCAAACGTAAAAATTAATATTATTATTCAATTTCTTTCATTATTCTACGTATAAAAGTATCCAGGTAAAGTCATTAAAAAATGAATGCTTTACGAGATATTTTATATTTCATATTAAAAATATCATGACAAAATTTAAAATATCTCGGGAAATTCTTAACGACAGAGAGCTTTATTATAGTGTTTTGAAAACGTTTCGACAAAGGCTACAAGCATATACAATAAAAAATTCAGAATCTAAAAAAATACTTTTGTAATTAATATTTGTAATTAAATCAGATAAACCCCATCGAAATATTCGATGAATTTGCAAGTTTACACTGTTTACAGTATTGTGCAGGCACGGAGTAGTTGGGAATAGTTTACAAAAGGATGGAGCAATAAAATCGAATTTAATGAAAATATCAAGTAATAAAATCAAAGAGATATGTAGTCCATCTTTAAGATAGGGGAGACCGGGGCTAAACCGCCAACGGGGTTGAACCGCCAAATCAAATATCTCGGAACCTGTATATTGTGCGAACTCGCTATTAACATTGTAAACGCTGCTTATGGTACCCATGTGACCAACGGAGTTTCGGCAGGTTACCTGCCGTGTTATGATTTTTACGAGGGCAAACGTGTTTTCGGAAGGTGAAAGTGAAATTTTCTGCGCGTGGAAATATTGTAATATCTGCAATAATATTTGCTCTCCAAATCTCGAGGTACGTGATTATAAAGAGTAATGCATGCTGAACACGAATCCAGTGTAGTTTTTTCATTATCGTTGATGTCTAATATTTCGTGGGCGATCAAACCTGAAACTTATGTTTGGGGCTGGTCCGCCAGTCGTCACTGTGGCGCGCCGGGCGCACGACTTCAGCTCACGGCGATTTCAGGTTAGGTTTCCCTCGAGCGTGATTCTGTCTTCCCTTGCACGTGCGTCAGTTTGTATAGGAGGGAAATGGTACGCACGTATCGTCGCAAAACGGGTGTTTTGGCCGACCGAAAAGATGGCGGACCTTTGTTTTCGAGATCGCTCACGCTCACGGCACGTCGGCGAGGTACGGCGAGACACGGCACGGCTCTGATCCCGCGATTTCCGCGCGAGAGTTGACATGCCGCGCGCGCGGTAGATCGTCGTTGTTGGTCGTTGTGTCAGTGACAGTCGCGCGTGCAACCGCATCGTCCAGCGTTCGCCGCATCGTCTCGGCGTCATTGTCGCCGCCGTTGTAGTGGTGGTGGTGGTCATCGTCGTCGTCGTCGTCGTCGTCGTCGTCGTCATTGTCGCCGCCGTTGTAGTGGTGGTGGTGGTCATCGTCGTCGTCGTCGTCGTCGTGGTCGTGGCCGTCGTCGTCGTGGTGGTCATGGCCGTCGTCGTCGTCGTCGTCGGCGCGTCGAGGAATCGGCGCGAGAACGCCGTCGAGTCGGTAAAATGGTCGCGCTCCACCGCGAGCTTTTCTAACGTCGCTATTTATCGCTCCCCCGCGAGAAACGCGGCTTGGTTAGGTTGCTCGAGGGCCCGCGCTGATCCTATGGCACCGGAACGCCGTCACGCGTGTTTTCCTATCATTTTTCAGGATTAGATGTACGTATATGTATTGAAAATGCAGTGTGACGGATTAGCCCCGGGGGGGTGGCGGTTCAACCCCGGCATTTTTGAGATTTCAATTTTTCTACCGTTGTCGTTTTTGCTCTATACCGGTTAAACAAAGCAACATAGATAAAAATTTCTTATATAAATTTTGTAGCTAAAGGTTCACTCTTTACAGTGGTATACCACATTTAACTAAAATTATTTATTTTGTTGTTAAAAATCGGCACCGAAAAAAAGGCGGTTTAGCCCCGGTTTCCTTTACTCGATAAAATTAATAATTTATACGATGTTGTGCTAGTGCAGAGTGCAACTGAAGGACAATTTTTCGGAATTAAGAATGTCATAACCAATTTAGCAATAGAGTAATTAAATAGAAATAGCACTAAAAAATACGTTCTTATCTAACATGTTTTGATTTTTCTTTGTGGCTGTGCTAATTATCAATTTAAATTGGCAGAGTTACTATTATTATCGAATCGAAAAAACGATAACATCGCAAAGGCTATAAATTAGGAATAAAGAAGCATTATGTGTATATTTTATTTAATAATACCAAATTAATATACATATTTTTGCCCCCTACCGGAGCTAGTTAAAATTTCGCCTCAAATTAAGTCGTCGATTACGACGAATAATTAAGTAAAAATATTGTTTATACAAAACAGGATAATGATAAAATTGTACATAAAATTATATTGTATATAAAATTATAATACAATAATAAAATAAAATAGGTAATATATAGATTATAGAATAATACAAATAACAGAATAGAAAAAGAATAAGATAATTGTATACATCGAGGGGGGTCACCTTGGATGACCTTGATATTTTAGTATGTTGTCAAGGTCACCCTCCTGAGTGACCTTCAGAAGGTTTTAGCCCGCGCTCGTTGTTTATTCAAAAGTTATTTTAGCAGCGAATTAGTTATTAAAGCAGCGAATCGTTGCTTTCGGCTCGAAACGAGGTCTACAATTATTGTTCTATGCACATCACGCGTGGACTCGTCGATGGTGGAGCTAAAAACAACGATTTACTGCTTTAAAAAACTTTTCTTTGTTCATGCATGTACTATTTCGACATATATATTAGTCATTTATGCCTTTTAATACTCAAAATAACTGCTACATTTCTCAAATTTTTTTGTTAATAACTTTTGAATAAACAACAAGCGCGGGCTAAAACCTTCTGAAGGTCAGTCAGGAGGGTGATCTTGACAACATACTAAAATATCAAGGTCATCCAAGGTGACCCCCTCAATGTATACAATTACCAAAGAATAATGTAATATTAGGTATATAAAATAATAATACAATATGACATACTACAGGTTTTTTATACAAATAATTATTTATAAACAATTTATACTGAATATTCTAATTGAAAATTCACATAAAATTATTTGACATTAAACTGCAATTTAAAATAAACGAAAGTAATCTCATATTCATGAAACATGAAAATGTGTAGGTATATGTGTAAAACAATAAAAATGTTATCACATTTGGTGCATTCGCAAACAAACGGCGAGATTGCGAGCTCTCACATGGGCAGAAATGCAAATAAAAATTTGCACATGCGAGTGCGCATGCAAATGCAGTTGCAATGCATACATACAGAAATGTCAATACAATATCTAGAAATATTCAAAGCATATATAGTCACACAGAGCATGAAAATGGCAGAAATAATGTTTTTCTATAATTCTTGGAACGTATCTGATATGCAATAAAAAAAGTTTGTTCTTTAATTACTTGTATGATGTATATATTGGGTATATATGGAAAAAGTAGAGGAGACCGGGGCGAAGTCGTCACTATTTTTTCGGTGCTGATTTTTAACAACAAAACAAATAATTTTAGAAAAAGGGGTATACTGTTGTAAAGAGTGAACCCTTGGCAAAATTTATACGGACATTTTTGGTCTACGTCGCTTTGTTCAACTGGTATAGAGTAAAAACGACAAAGGTGAAAAATTAAAATGTCAAAATTGTCGGGGCGGAGTCGTCACTCCATTCTCGGACTGAATTTTAAATGAAAATTCATAATTCCGATCATGAAAAATGATAGGATACATTTTATTAATTATTTTTTAATAGAAAAATGGAAACATTAATTAAAAACACGATGATGGAAAGTAATTAGAAGAAAAGCGCACACACTTATGTGCCCTACGCTCGCACGTTTCTCGTCAGCTCTATTCTGTCGTCTCTGAGCACACGCAGCACATATTATCCAAGTCCTCGCCGGAATCCGACTGCTGCTTCTTTGACTTTGATTTTCGCCCGAAGCCTCCATGATATGGCTTGGTGACGATTTCGCCCCGGACACAAATTTCAAGTTTGGTCGCTCATAAAATATTAGAAATCAATGAAAATAAAAAAACTTTACTGGATTCGTGTTCACAGCATGCATTACTCTTTAGAATCACTTACTTTGAGATTCGGAGACACAATAATATTTAAGATACTAGCTTTTTCGCCCGCGCTTCGCGCGGGCTCAAAAGCTCTTCCTTCTTTTCTCCGAATAGTAATATTTACCCCCAAAAAAATTTATTTTTTGAGACCTTTTTTAGACAACTTTGTATGAGGGCCCTTTGTCCCCGGGCTCAGAGCTCTTCCCAAAACCCTCTACGGTCTAAGTTAGAGTATCATGAGATAGTATACCAAATTTGGTTGTTCCAATTTGAAAACTGTGAGAGTAGAATAATAATATCACAAATTAAATTGATCATCAAATTTTAAACGCAACTGATGCTAATAAACATTCTTTCCCAGCAGACATTTTCCCCTCGCTTCGACCCCTTCTCAAAACCCTCTATGGGCTAATTTATTAGACAGTAGACGATGTTTTTTCCCCGAATAATAATATTTACCCCCAAAAAATTTTTTTTGGAAAAAAGAGACCTTTTTTAGACAATTTTGTATGAAAGCCCTTTTATTTTTTTTTTATTTTTATTTTTTTATATTAATTTATTCTTCATCGACATCATCCTCGAAAAATTAGACAAATTTTGATACCGGTTTCCAGAAAATCGGTCCATTAATAAATAAGTAGTTCGCGGTCAGACAGACAGACAGACATTAGAAAAATTTTGGAACCGGTTTCCCAAAACCGATTTCCCAAAATAACATTTTTTGTGAAAAATAGATTTTTTTTTGAAAAAAGGAACCATACAAATTATGTATATTTCCCGAAAAATTTCGGAACCGATTTTCAAAAATAATTCTTTAAGATTCGGTTTAAAAATCGGTAACAAAAAATAATACACATTATTGCCATCCCCAGAAAATTCTACCCCTGTTTCATATACAATTCTTTAAGATACGGTCCATTAACGAATAAGTAGTTCGTGGTCAAACTTTTTTTTTTTGAAAAAAGGAACCCTAAAAATTACGTATATTTCCCGAAAAATTTCGAAACCGATTTCCAAAAAATCGCTAACAAAAAAAATAATACACATCATTGCTATCCCCAGAAAATTCTACCCTCTCTATTATTTTCATGAATGCGGGATATCTTTTTAAACATATATTTACCCTGTTTCATATATAATTCAATTAAGCAAACATACATACACACCAATTCACAAAAATACTATAAATTAAAAGATATCACTTTTTTTATCGACTGAAATTCAATTCCGTCGTATACAATTCTTTGAGATTCACTCAATTATTTTCTAAAAAATTGGAAAAATTTTGTAACCGATTTCCAAAAAGATCGGTAACGAAAAATTATACACTTTATGGCACTCCCCGGGAAATTCTACCCCTGTTTTATATACAATTCTTTAAGATTCGGTCAATTATTTCCCGAAAAATTGGAAAAATTTCGGATTCCGGTTCCCAAAAAGATCGGTAACAAAAAACTATACACTCTATAGCACTCCCCGGAAAATTCTACCCCTGTTTCATATATAATTCTTTAAGATTCGGTTGAAAACTGTAGATTTGCATAGCGGACAAACATACAAACATACATACATTCATTTTTATATATATAATAGAGATAATAGATAATAGATATAGAGAATATAGAGATAGAGATAGAGATTACAAATTTTCGACGCACAAAAAATTTTACTTTCGACCTCCGAAAACACGTTTGCCTCGATAAGAATCACAACATGGACCATAACCTCACTAAACTCCGTTGGTCACGTGGACACCATAAGCCGCGTTTACAGTATTAATGGCGAGTTCACACAACATACAAATTTCGAGAATTGTAATAACGACTCCGCCCCGGTGACGACTTCATCCCGGTCTCCCCTACTAAAGAAAAATATCTTAAACATTTTAATATCAATCATGTTTTTTTTAAGAGAGAAGAAGACAAAGAATAAAGTTTTCTATAAATATACAAATCGTATAAAGTAATAGTTACATTTACACAGAACTTTATAATGTATTTAAATTTTTTTGTAAAAATGTTTTAAAGAATTGAGAAAAACATAATTAACGCAAAAAAAATATAAAATAAAGTTAAAAACGAAAAAAAATTAAACAGTTGCGCGAGATGCATATACTAATCAGATTGCAAATAAATATAATGTTTAAGATAATGTCAAAATCGATTAATCTTAGGACTTCACTGACATAGAAAAAGATAAATAGAGTACCAAAAAAATTATTCTTAAGTAGAATATATATCACTCATATATGTAGGTATGTCTAAAAAATATATATTCATTTCTTCCCTTTTTAGTAGCTCAGAAATTGGTATTATTATAAATTTTAATCTAACTTGTTATTGCAAAATTTTTATTTCTAAATTATGTATTATTATTATACTATTCTATTTTAATGTTATTCTATTATTTATTCATTCTTGGTAATAATTTTTAATTGTGTTATGCGCAGTATTTGTTATTCTCATTATATATATTAGAATGCATTTATCATTTCTTTTTAGTATAATATTTATACAAATAGTGTATATAATCTTTTGTGATCTTTACAAGTTCCTACTTTAAAACTTGTGATCTATAAAAAATGTATAAAATCAAAGTTATTTTGTCTAGAGAAATATAATTAAATGATTATAACTTTGTTCTAAATGGAGTATTTAAAGATATAAATCATTTTTACTTTGAACAAAACTATGTAATTTTTTACATAAATTAATTCTTTTATAGCGTTTTCGACTGGGCCGGGTTTGCTCGCTCCGAGAGCGATTAATGACGTCACTTTGGCAAATCGATCAATGTTATTGCTCGATTTGCTGAAGTGACATCAATAATCGCTCTCGGAGCGAGCAAACCCGGCCCAGTCGAAAACGCTATTATTCTTTTAGCGTGTGTAATGTCAATATAAGCTGATTGAGAAGTGAATCTTTTACAAGATATGTCATATTTTGATGTAACATGTAACATTGAAACATAAAACACGGAATGTTTCATAATATATTAGACTTTGCTTAATGAGCTTAATTTTGTACTTTCGAATGCAAAATGAATGAAAAATTATTATATAATAGAATATACATTTAAAAAATCATATAAAGTAGAATCCGTCTTAAATACTTGATATCTCATATATAAGTATAAAAATTATATTTATATTTATATTATATTATATTATATTATATTATATTATATTATATTATATTATATTATATTATATTATATTATATTATATTATATTATATTATATTATATTATATTATATTATATTATATTATATATATTATATTATATTATATTATATTATATTATATTATATTATATTATATTATATTATATTATATTATATTATATTATATTATATTATATTATATTATATTATATTATATTATATTATATTATATTATATTATATTATATTATATTATATTATATTATATTATATTATATTATATTATATTATATTATATTATATTATATTATATTATATTATATTTATATTATATTATCAACAAATTATTTTGTATAATCTCAAATCACGAATTTAACTTTAAAGTACTTGCTAGTGCGTATAATAGTGAACACACGAAGAATCATAGATGTCTGGATGCGATAAATTCCATCTTGAAAGTAATAACGCGAACTAATATTAAACTCGTATATATTCGTTGGCATAAAATAAGAGACATTAGAGGAGCGCCGAGAATCTCGGACATTTTTCGAACAGCCGTGTGTGAATATCTGCACTTGCGATTATAGCGTAATTGTGATTACCAGTTAGCGGCTCGTCAATCATCACCGCAAGATGCGATGCGCACGCGAATTATCACTTTCCGCGATGATGTTCGCAAATTACGATTCGTTTTAATTGGATATCGCAACAACCGCAGTTAATTCTTCTTTGGTTTTTTATCGTTTCTACCTGTTATTCTTGTCAAGGAGAAAATAGTTGATCCTCGTATCTACGGGAGAACGGCGTAAACGTAACTACGATTATAAAGGGTAAAATGCATGGAAAAGCAACTTGATCTTACCATCAATGTTTCAATAAGAGTTTATTATAGTAATAAGAAAAAAATAAAAATTATTATATTGTTTAATAAAGCTCAAAGAATGCATAACTTCTGATATTTTCATGATCGTCGGTTTTAAAGTTCAGTTAATCAAAAAGTATATACCTATGATAAATCATATTTATAAACATAAAACTGAACTCACCTTCCTCGTCTCCCGTTTACCAGCCCGATGATTATGTCGCAAAAGACCAACATGGTGTCTTTCAATTTTATGATTTTTTTATAATTTGACACATAAAAATTACTTTTTGATAAACCACTGCAAACACGTTAGACACGAATTGCCACGAGTATTTTAGAAGTGACAAAACAAGTTTGATATTAATTCGGAGAACTATTATTATCATTAGATTTCCACAAATAAAAATATTATTAATTTTTAAATAAATGTGAAATTTTATAAATAATTAGCGCACATCACTTTATTTGATAGAAACCATTATCGAAAATTATTGTAATCAAATTTACAAAAAAAATATTTATAATTAGCAAGCACAGTTTTCATATTACGCACATTAACGCGTGGGAACACATATTGGCGAGATATTTTTCAAGATATCTTTTAGATATTTCGACGAGATAATTGTCCAGAACCGACTTGCTCACGAATTAATTATGGTGAATAAATATCGAGAAACATCAAGAAGCACCGTTTGCATCCGTCAAGACGCGCGACGTCCGGCGATGGATGTCGCCGCGGGTACAGTGCACCTCGGTGCAGCGGCCGAGAGTCCACTCGCAACCTAACATTAGACGGAGACGGAAATAGATCATAATTCGCGAATCGTGATAGTAGGGGAGTGACTGCGAAAGAAAAAGAGGAGTGACTGCAGACAGATCGAGAGCAATGATCGAGAGCCACTTGGACCACTTCCAAAAGGACGTCGCATTACGCGAAATTCGCTCAATATAGGGTTACAAGAATTAATGTTAGTTTTTTACCATTTAAGAATTTATTTATGTATTTTTACATCATAGTTTCATGTTGCATAAACATTCAAACATTTATATATAATTATTATATTCTAAACCAATTTCTCCGAGATAAATTCTGGTTTCGCTGTCAGACCAGAGTCTGGAAACCTCCATCCGAGATATTCAACAAACTGACAGGCAGGACACGGAACGAAACTCAGAGACATAACAATATATTGTACATATAATTAGTGAAAATTAATGAAAACTTAAAATACATACATACATATAAAACTAATAAAATTCTGAATTTTACATTGTTAAAAATAAACGAGCTGTTTTTTGTGCGCTACTCTGTACTTCGCAGCACATATATTCCATATATTCCAACAGTAGAATTTCAAACTCGGCGAGCCAGATAATATTTAGCTTTATGAAAACATCGCGCGCGAAGGGAGCCAACGGCCGCTGGCAAAATTGTATTTTTCAAAGTCCCTCGACAAAAACACAGCCGCAAAGTTTGCTCTTGTGCAACAGCTCAACGGCTTTTTCTATTACAAATAAAATTTTTAGCCATGTTTGTTGTGATTTAATTTTTTCTTGATGGAATTAATACGCCCCCTCACTTTTCTGTCGTAAGCAAAACTGCGATCGAATATTTCTCTCGTTATAATTGAAAAGTAATATTTATAGCGTTAATCCTTTTTTTCATAGTTTTATTCAAGAGATTATTTAGAAAATTTTTTATTATTTATTTTAGAAATTGTCGAAATATTTATATTTAATGTTAGAGAGAACAGAACAACGCAGAATTTTAAGAACTAATAATAGAAAATATAGAAACTAGTTATATTAGAATTAATACATTCTTTAAAATAAAATATTTTATAAGAATCAGTGTTTAATATTGTTACTCTGATCTTTTCAATTAGCAGAATAATAGCGAACAATTATGTCTAAAAATGTGCTTTTACGAATGCAAGGACGAGAAGTAAAAAGCTGCGGGGGAGCAAATTTCTTCCAGTTCATGGATCATATCCTGCTTTTCCGTCTGGACCCTTTTTCACTTCTATCTTTCTCCCCTCTCTCTCTCTCTCTCTCTCTCTCTCTTTCTCTTTCGCTTTCATATACGTCCCTTCCCCTCTCTCCAATGTCCTCCCATGCTCACTCTTGCATATCGCTGACTCCGCCGTTTAATCTGATATAGTCCGTTCTGATTTACAGTCGAAATTCTTATCTGACATATTCCCCTATCGGCGTTATAGGCCCGGGGCCTCGATATCGGGGAAATATTGATAAGGAAAAATCGCAGAGGATAGAATTCACAAAACATACATACAACTCAATAATTATTCCATACAAAGATAATATCTCTTCAATTAATCAATTCTAGATTATATTTCACAAAATATGACAGTATTATCATGAGATAACGGCGTTTAAAGATAATTCATTTAAATTTATAGCGTTTTAAGGTTGTAACAGATGTATCGAAAATCTTCAGAAATATACAAATCAAAATTTAAAAATTGAATAATTTTCACACACACAAATTATGTAAGAGGTTTTTGTCGATGATAAAAAAACACACATAATAAAAATACACACTACAATAATAAAACAAGAGTACAATTTAGAATCATCCTTATCCTTTCGGATCCTTATTCTTTCAATCTAGAAAATACAAAATGTATTCTTAAAATACATAGAAATTTACATACATTTAAAAATTAATTGATTTTCTATATATAAATTATTTAAGATAATATTAGTAAATTCTCAATCTAAAGGATACAAAACATATATCAAAGATCGTAATAATTTTATGTAATTCTCAAATAAAAATATACTAAAAATAATTTAGTATGATATTGAAATCGCTAATTTTTAAAGATCATCAGAATTCTTATCTACTTAATCGCTTTGATATTCGCTCGTATTTTTAACAAAGGAAATAAGCAAAATTCACGCTTCGATTCGCTGCGAGCAATCGCTTGATGTGCAACGCCTCTGCAATTAACCAGTACCGCACGTGTTTTCGCGAAAAACCCGCAATCGCGCCGGCGATTTTGCCCAAGAGACAAAGTTTGCGTGTTGCTACCGCAATCGCTTGAATTTCTGCCATTCCTCCTTGTCGCGAGAAGGGTATATTCGCTCGAAATGCAATCGGCCGGTCGATTGCAGGCGCATCCGTGCGTTCATGTCACAGCGACGTGCACAAACGGATGTTAATTCATTCAACGAAGCCAACTATAACTGGAATTGGGCATTGGACGAGTACGTTTCTTTGGTCAGCATGTTATTGAACGGAATTTTAGTCTTTATTAGTCGTTTGTCTCATTCGTTGCTCGCGTTCATTATCTATTAACCATTATCGACATTAGAAATAGAATATAAAATAAAATATGCCTTCTTTTTTTTATAATGTAGATATAGCTCATCGTTAAAGATTAAAAAACAGATTATAAAATCTATAAAAAATATCCAATAAATAAAATATATAAACTTGAAAAATATAATAAAATTTATTAAAACAATCAAAATTTTGTTTAAATATATATTTATTTTCGTGCTTTTATTCCAATAGAGGATTATTTCTCAGTTGTAGAAAATTTTAATTTTAATTCTATAATACTTTATTTATTTATTTTCGAAGCATGTCCATTAACTATTCGAGCGAATGCATTCAGTCTTTGAAATTCGCAATTTCGCACGACAATTTTGTTTGCCGATATTATTAAATCCCTGTGTCAGGGGAAAACGCAATTTTACATCGAACGGAAATGACACGCGCGCTGACAAACTGTAATTAGTACGGCGTATTCGCTACAAGCGTGATTCGCACGATTAGTTTCGAACGCAGCGGTGCAGATGTAAACGACAGTCGTTGGTTTATGCTCGGTAGGGCGGTTATATTATCGATTCCATCCGCATACCGTCCGCGCGACCATCCAATCGACCGATGAATGCACGTGTCGTCGACTCTGCCGTAGATTTGTAAAATACCGAATGCAAAAGCCAGCATGTAATGCCAAAGGATATTGACAGATTAATACCGATTTTGTATCTAGCGTATCATAATAGTAATCGCAATTTTCATAAATTTTATTTTTTGCTAACTTTCTGTCAGCTAACACTTCTAAAGTTAATTATTTCTTATAAATGGTATGCAGTACATTTTTTATCTTACACAAAGGATTGGTATAAAGGGTACCCCACGTTAAGATAGGCAAAATGCCACTGTCAATGAAACGGAAAAATGACTTTGGATTTGCATAAGTACACTAAAAAAAGAATTTTCTACGATTTTTCCGACCATCCATCCCCCCTCCTTTTCCTAGTGGCACCAAAAAACCGCTTTTTTGAAAATTAGTTTTTTTCTCCGGTTCCTTCATGTTAAAAATTTTGAAAAAATTTGAGAATATAGCTTATAAAAAGTACTTAGCACACAATTTTTTTGAGCTTTAGGCGCGTTGAATACCTAACCTAAAAAAATAAAATAAGTATTTGAATCAATTTTTTTCTAATTTCTTTGATAGTTGCAGGTCTAATTACTCTAGAAAATTGTATATTTTAGTGTTCTACATGTATTAGAATTTTTTCAGATTTTTCGGAATGGTGGGCCGTACTCAAAAATGCGAAAAACCCTATTTTTAGCCACTTTTGGGCCTTTTATGGTCCTCAAATGATTGATAGTGCCTTAACTGACTCTAAAATAAACATAATATATTACTTTTGGATATATGTTGTCAATATTTGATACATTCCGATACGTCTCATATGTTCTTGAGCATGAAATCAGTCATAACTCAACGAGAAAACCCTACTTTTTGTATAAAAGTGCCTATTTTTCGTCGATTTCTGGATTTTTGGTTATTTTATCTAAGTTTTTTTGCATATGATTGGTAAATGTGAATATAAATATAATAAAAAAAATTGTACCTCTTATACATATATTTCAAAGAAATCGTTCATTTATTCAAATATATACATTTTCATGAAAAAAAAATTAATTTTTATGATTCCATGATCGTCTCTTTAATCCTCCTCGTCACTATCTTCCTCAATTACTGGTGTTACTTCTTCGAAGTCAAACAATGTTGTAAGTATCTCAGCTGGTCGAATAATCCTTGACAAGTATCTTGCATGAGACAGGTAAAAAAATATGGCGATATCAGGTTGATATTACAAATCTTATTTACAATATCAACCTGATAGTGTGGGACTCAACGGTGTCAGACGTTATTGCTGTAACGGCGCTAATGGTAACAGAACTATAGGGTGTTGCTCGCATATAGCCGCCATAGTTTTTTACCTGTCTCATGCAAGATACTTGTCAAGGATTATTCGACCAGCTGAGATACTTACAACATTGTTTGACTTCGAAGAAGTAACACCAGTAATTGAGGAAGATAGTGACGAGGAGAATTAAAGAGACGATCATGGAATGTTAAAAATTAATTTTTTTTTCATGAAAATGTATATATTTGAATAAATAAACGATTTCTTTGAAATATATATGTATAAGAGGTACAATTTTTTATTATATTTATATTCACATTTACCAATCATATGCAAAAAAAACTTAGATAAAATAACCAAAAATCCAGAAATCGACGAAAAATAAGCACTTTTATACAAAAAGTAGGGTTTTCTCGTTGAGTTATGACCGATTTCATGCTCAAAAACATATGAGACGTATCGGAATGTATCAAATATTGACAACATATATCCAAAAGTAATATATTATGTTTATTTTAGAGTCAGTTAAAGCACTATCAATCATTTGAGGACCATAAAAGGCCCAAAAGTGGCTAAAAATAGGGTTTTTCGCATTTTTGAGTACGGCCCACCATTCCGAAAAATCTGAAAAAATTCTAATACATGTAGAACACTAAAATATACAATTTTCTAGAGTAATTAGACCTGCAACTATCAAAGAAATTAGAAAAAAATTGATTCAAATACTTATTTTATTTTTTTAGGTTAGGTATTCAACGCGCCTAAAGCTCAAAAAAATTGTGTGCTAAGTACTTTTTATAAGCTATATTCTCAAATTTTTTCAAAATTTTTAACATGAAGGAACCGGAGAAAAAAACTAATTTTCAAAAAAGCGGTTTTTTGGTGCCACTAGGAAAAGGAGGGGGGATGGATGGTCGGAAAAATCGTAGAAAATTCTTTTTTTAGTGTACTTATGCAAATCCAAAGTCATTTTTCCGTTTCATTGACAGTGGCATTTTGCCTATCTTAACGTGGGGTACCCTTTCAATATTGGAATCTATCCCTAATATTTCCCTACATTTTATCGTGCTCGCCTCGACCATAGTAGATAACTTCATCATCGAACTGATCTATTCCAATCTGCGTGTATTTGATTGTAATTTGTAATACGGCAATTCACGAAATTGCCTACAGCCTGACCAGTGCACCTGGAACCATGGCCGAAAAAGGGAAAAGACCCCCTTTAAAACGATTTTCTTTCTTTTGTACAGTGAGTAAAGAGATGAAAGAAATTGGATTTATTCGTTAGAACTTTTCAGGTTTTTTCGAATATTGAATCCAATACGTGTACATATGCATATTGCACACATACACATATACATTGTGCTTATATAGAGTAGAGTGGGTATAAGAATGCGCGGCGGATAAAAGCAGGTATTACTTGTTTTCGTGTAAGTTAGGTTGGTAACACTAAGTTAATTTATAAGGTATCATGACTGAGTGGCGCCATATGTAAATGACAGCCGATTCAATTGAACAGCATTAAAACTATGAGGTAAGTTTCATTTTTTATCTTTTTGATGTAATATTTGAATTTTTTCCAAACTGTATTTCATAAGTAGAAATAAACTTAAGTAAATCATCGACAAGACATTTTGATTAAGGGTGCAAATCCATGCAGCGGAACGGCGTACGCATAAAATCGCGGAACGAAAGCCTTGACCAATCACAAGTTTTCCGCTGTTTTCGTTACGCGAATTCACGATCCCTATGTACATATATATACCCATGAGGGTGCGGTGACATGGACTGATATTTTCCGCGTAACGCGTATTGCGTAACCAATCAGAAACGCGAATATGCATAACCGAAAATGCGAAACGCTTCTAATTGGTTACGCGGTTACGCGTTACGCGGAAAATACATGCCATGTAACTCCAGCCCAACTTTTAACCTTAGGTTAACTCACTCTTCGTCTCTTTCTAAGGGGCATGAGACACTTTTTAAATTGCCGGTAAGCGTTACTATCTTTTACGGATAACAATTTGAAATGTCTAATATAGCATGACACACGCCAGAAACGAGTTAATCAAAATGTCTTATCAATGATTTACTTAAGCTTATTTCTACTTATGAAATACAGTTTGGAAGAAATCAAAATATTACATCAGAAAGTTGAAAAATGAAACTTACCTCATATAGCGTTTTCGATTTGTTGACTCAACCCGACTCGAGTCAGATTAAAAGTTCGGAAAAATGCGATAATGAAATATAATAATATGCCGCCATAATGCTAAGAATATGTAATGGAAGTTAAGAAATGCTTTCTACCATAATAGTTTAGAGTCATCGAGTTTCAAATTGAACTTTCGATCTGACCCGAGTCGCGTCGAGTCAACCAATCGAAAATACTAATAGTTTCAACGCTTTTTAGTCGAATCTGCTGTCATACGGCGCCACTCAGTCATGACAGTTTACGAATTAACTCAGTATTGTCAACCTAATTTACACGAAAACAAATATACCTGCATTGCGCACTTTTGTCCCACTGCATGCGAACTTTTGCCCCATCGGTAGGGCAAAAGTGCGTTTTTGCAATCAGTTCAAGAAAAGTTTATTACATGGAATGTATTCAAAATATAGACATAAACCCTAGTGAACTTTGAAAGAGAATGTTTGAGGATTTTACAGTTCAAATTTCAAGACTCTAGCTATATCTCAACGGTAGATATATGGGATCAAAAACTAAGTGCGTACTTTTGCCCCACTCTACTCTACAGTTAGTTTTTACCGTTATTTTACTTTTATTTTGTGTTGCAATTTAAATTCATGCTTAAATATTTTAAATTAGCGCTATAATTAAGTAAATGTTTTTGAGGTATATTTTGTACATGTGTACTGTTTTTTAATAATGTTAATAAACACATATATTTATAATAAAATATATAATTATTAAAGCATATATTTCTTGAAATTATATTAATTATATGTTATGTCATATAATTATATATACTCTGTCTATAATATCTTCTGTTTAAAATGAATATTGAAAATATTTTAGATTTTATAATTTCTATGTTAATACCTATATTTTAGAAAAAGATTGTTTATTGTCATGTAAATATTAATTATTAAATATCAATTAAATTATAAATACATAATTACCTTGATAAAAATTGCGGGATGAGATGTTGGTGCTTCATGCGCATTAAATTCAATTTTCAGAAATAATATTATATTGGATATTAAAATAACCAGCAATTTAAACTGTATAATATATGTTCCCTTCACCACCCTCTTACGATGATTTTTCGGTTCGTTACACCTTTTTGAAACACGATCAAATATGAGCAAATTCGATTTTCTTTCCAATGAATTTAATTTCGCGCTTCCTATATAGATCGCTGCTCGTCAATGCGTTAAGATACAAAGTATACTATGCTCCCTATGTTACACTATCACTTATCATAATATTTTTAATATATAAATTAATACTAGTATTCATTAATATAATCGTATATAAAATTAAAAATACATAATTCAAATATTTTTTTAAAAAGAGGATATGCTTAAAATTTTGAAAACTAAAAAAAATTAGAACAACTAATGTAATAATATTATTTTATAATAATATAATAAAATTCTGTAAGTAATATACATTTTTCGTGATACATTATTAGATATAAATTAAATAAAATCGTGAAGCTATATATCTGTTACAAACAAAATTATCTGGTTCTGGAGTTTGTGTTATTTTGATATCATTAATTAATATTGAACTGAACGCGATCTCGTCCCACGAGCGATTCGAAGTATCTCGTCGGAAGCAAATTTTAGGATCGTATCTCGTCCCTCGCAACAGGTGCAGCGCGCCTGCAGACTACATCGTGAATCGAATCGTCGTAGTATCACAGATGTATTTTCGTTGCGCGTTTATTGCCCGTCAAAACTGCCCGAGACAAAGAGCGTAACACGCCGCAATATATAGAATATTGAGCAAAAACATACAGCAGAAATTACTTCAGTGACAGCAGTTTTCTCCCGAAACTGCTGTCGCGAACATATATCGACGTTACGACGCGTTTTTATAGCGAAAGAAATAAAAACAAAACGCTTGTATCATTCTTCTTTTATAGTCAATGAGTTCTATTTGATGTTATTACATGCCGATTATTTTAAAACGAGAATTAGAATAAAAGATGGAGAAAATACATCGAAGTCAATAATTATTATATGTTGATTATATTTTGTGATTAACAAAAATTATTTTTTTCTTAGCAGAGCAATGCTGCGACGGAAAACAATGAAAACAAACGGTTCCTTGGTTCACGCTTCGGTACGTCCCAACGTTCGGAAAAATTCAAGAATGTTATCAAAGATTTAAATGCCAGATTACCCTATTATAGTCTTAACAAAAATGGAAATCCACAAAGCCACTCTTCCGATCAGTTCAAAGAAAAACGTTGTATATAAAATATCCTGGAAAAATTGCAACGTATCAATCATATGCGGGGCAAACGACGAGACAACTAAAAACTAAAATCTTAGAACATTTTCCCATATCCGCGGAACACAATCACTCCTTCCGTCATTACGGAACATAGAATCAATTTCATTGGGAGAATGTGAAAATTTTAATAAAAATGCATAAATTTCACGCATTTATATTCCTGCGTTCGCCTATCAATATCAATCGCTTACATGTTACAAATTCCATATTTTCATATTAAAAATTACATGTTCATAAAACTAATTGTTATAATCTACGATGTATTGATTAATACAGAAGAAAATAATACAGAAGTCAAAAGCGCGCAAATTTAACTTATATGCCGTTTTATACCAAATCTCTACTGTTAAAAGTTTAACATTTTAACTTAGCTTGTTATAAATTCGTAAAACATCAATTTCAATCTAAAGGTTGGACTACGGGGATCGAATAATTATAAATAGAGCGACATAACTAAATAATTACCAAGATTCAAACTGTACGTTATTAATTACCATACTATATATAATATGTATTATATTGTACAATATTTACATTTAGGATAGATTTACAGGTCTCTCTTTAACCTTTATTAAAGTATGTCACATTTAGTAAGACATACTTCGTGATATCTATATTAATACAGATATAATGGTAGCTCAATAACGTACATATATTAATAGCATTTAGGAGCATTGTCAAAATTGCCGGGGCAGAGTCGTCACTCCATTCTCGGACTGAGACATTCTCGTATATTTTCGATTTTTTAATCACTTTGTGTATAGGTCTAATTGTAACAGACAACAAGGATCTGGGTTGCCTTACCAAATCTGGAGATTATATTGCATGTAACACCAGCAATAACAACGGTCTTGACTTGGATAATAGAATGTATCAGTAAACAAGCGTATTTTTAACGACTAATTAGTCGCTTTACGTTATTGCATAATGTAAAACGATCTTACACGGAGAAAAATTGTTAGCAAATTTTACTTAAGTTCGCTAAGCAAATTTTGCAGAATTTGAGTTAAGTAAAATGTAACTGATAAATTAAGCAAAATTTACCAAATATATTAAGTAAAAATCGCCGGAACTACTGTTGAGTAAAATTTACCTAGCAAGTTAAGCAAATATTACTCAGCAATAATAATACCTAGTATAAGACAAAATTCAATTGAATGTGTCATGATAATTTTAACTTGCTATGGTCAAACTTGTAAGAAATAAATAAAGACTCAGCTCTAATGGATAGGCCTAAACTTTTGGGGTACGCAACGCCGCGGCGCTAAGACACCTTAAGGCCCGTCTACATAGGTCGCAGCACGCCAAACGCAGTTCGCAGACGCAGTTCGCAGACATATTCGCACGACGCAAATGACGTCGCGAGTCGAATGTCTACATGTACCGGGAGGTCCCGTTTGACCACGTTACAATTAACCACAATGATTGAATGTTTTTTTCGTTATAATTTCATGGTCGATTGTAATTTCACCAATTACGAAATTTTATTATTATTTTATTATTATTATTAAAATTAATTCAATTAATGACATGGCAATTGAGCGTCATTCACCATAGGACACCACGTGATCGAAACAAATTCAATTGAATCAACAAATCTCGTTCAATATTCGTTATTAATTGCTGTCATAAATATTTGAAATGGATCAAAGGTGTCAAGATCCAAATAATTTGCTATTATTCTTATTCTTAACATTAAATGCAACAGCATTGAGTTTGTGCCAGCTTCTACTAAAGAAAAAACAAAGACGATGGTGGATCCGACCAATAAATCGAACCCGGCGAACGGAAGGACATTACGATACAATATTCGAGTATATGAAAAATAATGACCATGAAGAATTTTACGAATTTACCCGTATGTGGCCACAAAAATTTGAACAGTTATTGGAACTCGTATCACCATTCCTTCCAAATGCTAATAATTGCATAAGAAAACCATTACCTGCTGGTTTACGTCTTGCATTAACATTATCGTAAATATTTTTATAATATTTTACAAAATTTTATGTATACATTATATATATCAAATGCAATTTTTACATAGTTATCTTGCTCATGGGAATGCTGTGCGAACACAGTCATGGAATTATCGGATAGGAAGATCTACAGCATATAAAATTATTCCAGAAGTATGTGGAGCAATATATGGGCCGCGCTTCATGCAACATATCTAGCGGAAAAAAATCAAGAGCAATGGGCTAAAGTAGCTGAAGATTTTTATGTAAAGTGGCAATTTCCCAACTGTGTTGGAGCAGTAGATGGGAAGCACATAAAAATACGTTGTCCTCCCAACTCTGGATCAGAATGCTTCAATTATAAACAATATTTTAGTATCGTTCTTATGGCAACTTGTGATGCTCATTGCAAATTTACGTGGGTTGACATTGGCCAATACGGTATGTAGGGATTTCTTTCAATTAAATGCTGGGCAATTCTTCACTTTATTTTCGATCTTTATTGCTAGGCTCTATTAGTGATGGTGGTGTGTGGAGTAGGTCCCAATTTGGAATGGATCTTGAACGAGGATATATCGATCTTCCTCCACCAAAAAATTTACCACGAACAAATATTCCGATGCATCATGTATTTGTAGGAGATGAAGCGTTTCCGTTAAAAATGTATTTGTTACGACCGTACAACAGAAAAGATTTGGGAGATGCAGAAAGAATATTCAATTATCGCCTATCCAGAGCAAGAAGAGTAATAGAAAATGCATTTGGAATATTAGTTTCTTGTTGGCAAATTTTAACAAGAACTTTATGTTGCTCTCCTGACAACGTTGTAAATATAGTAAAAGCAATAGTTTGCTTGCATAATTATATTATGACTGCAGAGGAGCAACAAGTAATGCCAAATGCAAGATCGTATTGCCCACCGGATTTAATTAATAATGACACTCCTGACCATGAAGAAATTGCAGATACATGTATTATACATTATGTATTTGTTATCCATCATCACAAATTTATTTTTACAATTTTTGAATAAATATTTTAATATTAGTAGCGTGCACGTATTCGCAACGCAGCCACGCAACGCAATGAGTTGAACCAAGTTCAACTGTCTGCGTGGCGTGGTTGCGTTGCGAATACGTGCATGTCAATACAATTCAAAGTTTAACCAAAAATTGTCAAAAAAATAAACAGTCGATCAAAATATTTATTCAAAAATTGTAAAAATAAATTTGTGATGATGGATAATTCATTGAATGTATCAAGTTCATACTGGAACGTTGAAAGAACAAGAAAAATTATTTCTCTTGTTCGTAATAATATTATTTTATATGCCAAGGGTACAAAAATGTTCAAAGATAAGCAAGCGAAAGATTTAGCATGGCAATCTATTGGTGCTACGTTGGATCCTCCTTGTGTAGGTAAGAAATTGTAATTAATTAAATGTATCAGTATATATATTTATTAATGCTATATTAATATACTATAAATAATATACTTTGCTTACTAATTTATATTTACTATTTTTTAGGAGATGTAGTTGCGAGAAGATTTAAACATTTAAGAGATACGTTCCAGAGAGAAAAGAAGAAAATTCTATGCAGTATTCCTTCATCAGGAGCTGGAGTACAAGATGGAGATACAAGATACCATTCTTCTTGGGAGTACTATAACGACTTGTTGTTCCTTTCAGAACACATAAATAGTAGAAAGTAAGTAATCTTAATATTTCTGTTGAAAGTTCTCCAAATTCTTCAATTCTCTGTTTTACTTTTACAGAACCATAAGTAATTATGTAGGACTTTCTGCATCTCCCTCTCCATTTCTCACTCAATCATCGGAAATTCAATCGGATGAGAATCTTGAGCCAAATCAAAATTTATTAAAAAGAAAAGCGAGTCAGTCGTTCGTAGAAGAAATCGAAGAAATACAAGATAAAAATATTGTGTACGAGGACGTTGCACCCGTTTTAATTCAAGCTTCTTCAAGTGATGAATCCAGTAAGAAATTTTATGTTTATTGTTATATATATATATATATATATTTGTATATCTATTGTATATACACATGTATGATTATATGATACTTTCAGTACTTACCAACGAGCCCAGCACAAGTGGAAAAATGACTACAAATGAAACTATAACTAGTATTCGAGGAAAAGCGGTACAGTCAATATTGGATGCCAAAATACCCAATTCAAATATAAAAAAGAAGGAAAGGAACGAAGACTTTCTTAAAAATTGCTTACAGCAATTGGCAACGAGTGCAACAAAAGTTTGCAACAAAAATTACGTGTCCTGAAGAAAGTGTAATTCCAAAAAATACAGAAGAATTACAGTTTCTGCAATATTTATTGAGACACGTGCCAGAGGACAAAAAAATTCTGTGTATTTCAGACTTTTTTAGAATTGCTGAAATACACAGAAAAGGTAAAAGTCCTCATATAACGGAAATCTAACAATATATATTTATATATTAAACTTGTTAAATTATATTATTTGCAATTTTTTTATTTTGTTATAAATATATTTTTGTTTTAAGTTTAAGTTCGTTTAAGTTTACTTTAAATTGTTTAATTTATTTTAAATTGTTCGTTTAAGTTGTTTGTTATTATGTATTGTTATCACTATGTTTTTCATAATAAAATCTTAATTTTACAACAAAAGTTTCAAATTTTATTGACAAATAATACAATAAATCATAAGAGCATGTGTGTAAGCTAGTGTGCGAGTATGTGAAAAACAAAGACAATGGTGGATCCGATAGATAAATCGAATCCGGCGAACAAAAGGACATTTACAACATAATATTCGCGTATATCAAGAATTATAACCCTGAAGGATTTTACGAATTTGTCCGTATGTGGTCATCAAAATTCACAGTTAGCAATCAAGCCTCTAAATGCAGATCTGTATTGCCAAGGAGCTTCTTGTTCACCGAGTGGAGACACAAAATAATCTCGTAATATGTTACGTTGTTGTGTTGCATTTGTACGAGCGTTATTAGCACCTATTCGAGTTAAATCTCTAAAAATATTTAATCCTGTCTGATTACGCCATGTATCTGCAATTTCTTCATGGTCAGGAGTGTCATTATTAATTAAATCCGGTGGGCAATACGATCTTGCATTTGGCATTACTTGTTGCTCCTCTGCAGTCATAATATAATTATGCAAGCAAACTATTGCTTTTACTATATTTACAACGTTGTCAGGAGAGCAACATAAAGTTCTTGTTAAAATTTGCCAACGAGAAACTAATATTCCAAATGCATTTTCTATTACTCTTCTTGCTCTGGATAGGCGATAATTGAATATTCTTTCTGCATCTCCCAAATCTTTTCTGTTGTACGGTCGTAACAAATACATTTTTAACGGAAACGCTTCATCTCCTACAAATACATGATGCATCGGAATATTTGTTCGTGGTAAATTTTTTGGTGGAGGAAGATCGATATATCCTCGTTCAAGATCCATTCCAAATTGGGACCTACTCCACA